>NC_090273.1:120098625-120363625 GCF_040414725.1 Anabrus simplex | reverse complement strand
TTCTTGGCTTTCTAGACCGGGGCCGCTATCTCACCGTCAGATAGCTCCTCAATTCTAATCACGTAGGCTGAGTGGACCTCGAACCAGCCCTGAGGTCCACGTAAAAATCCCTGACCTGACCGGGAATCGAAGCCGGGGCCTCCAGGTAAGAGGCAGGCACGCTACCCCTACACCACGGGGCCGGCTAATCGCTTATGATTACTAAGAGATAAAGTCAAGTTTGTTTGTTTGTTTGTTTGTTTGTCCGACTCACTGGCTGAATGATCAGCATTGAAGCCTTTGGTTCAGAAGGTCCCGGGTTCTATTCCCGGTCGGGTCGAGGATTTTAATCGCACCGCACAGGGTGTTGTGTTTATCCCAACACTCTCCACTTACATTCAGACAACCTACCACACTACAAACCACCACAGAAACAAACACTCAGTAGTGATTAAATCTCACCAAACAGGGTTGGCGTCAGGAAGGGCATCCGGCCTTAAAACAGGTCTATAACCACTTATGCGATATAGTACGCATCCGCGACTCCACAAGTGTAGAAAAAGCGGCGGAAGAAGAAAGTCGAGCTTGTTTGCAAAAAGTATATAAAAGCTGAAAACTAGCATAATTCAGAACTTAACCCGAGGGTTCTTGGTAGAAGTCACAGGAAGTATTCAAGCAGTAGCATTGCCAGTTTCCTTTCACTACTAAAAAAACCAAACCCCATGGCACTACAGCCCTTGAAGGGCCTTGGCCTACCAAGCGACCGCTGCTCAGCCCGGAGGCCTGCAGATTACGAGGTGTCGTGTGGTCAGCACGACGAATCCTCTCGGTCGTTATTCTTGGCTTTCTAGACCGGGACCGTTATCTCACCGTCAGATAGCTCCTCAATTCTAATCACGTAGGCTGAGTGGACCTCGAACCAGCCCTCAGGTCCAGGTAAAAATCCCTGATCTGGCCGGGAATCGAACCCGGGGCCTCCGGGTGAGAGGCAGGCACGCTACCCCTACACCACGGGGCCGGCCCTTTCACTACTACTCCTATTATTAAATGTGTTCATTCCTCCCCTGAAGGGGGAGGCGGGCCTCCTGGACGTTGACACGTCTCTTAGGCCAGGAGACTTGTATCGGATGTGCGGTGAAGGTGGGAGGGATGGCGGCCGTAGCCTATACTAGGAACTGTCCCGGCATTCGCCTTAGAGCAGGAGAATGGGAAACCACGGTAAACCATTCTCAGGACGGCCGACGGTGGGGAGCAGCCCCTCTCCGTCTCCCGAATGCAGAGGCGTAGAGCCACGGTAGAGCCGTGTCTACCTCTCCTGGGTTCGGTTGGTCTTCCTTTCAATTCTCCTCCAGCCAAAAGCACGAGACTATTGACCAGGTGTAATGTTGCTTAACTTCATGGGGACCTGTTTTACGGCAGGACGACTAAGCTGGTGAGCTATTACAATTATTAATTATATCCTACTAACTAATTTTCATCATCATCATCATCATCATCATCATCATCTGTTTACCCTCCAGGTTCGGTTTTTCCCTCGGACTCAGCGAGGGATCCCACCTCTACCGCCTCAAGGGCAGTGTCCTGGAGCTTCAGACTCTTGGTCGGGGATACAACTGGGGAGAATGACCAGTACCTCGCCCAGGCGGCCTCACCTGCTATGCTGAACAGGGGCCTTGTGGAGGGATGGGAAGATTGGAAGGAATAGGCAAGGAAGAGGGAAGGAATCGGCCGTGGCCTTAAGTTAGGTACCATCCCGGCATTCGCCTGGAGGAGAAGTGGGAAACCACGGAAAACCACTTCCAGGATGGCTGAGGTGGGAATCGAACCCACTTCTACTCAGTTCACCTCCCGAGGCTGAGTGGACCCCGTTCCAGCCCTCGTACCACTTTTCAAATTTCGTGGCAGAGCCGGGAATCGAACCCGGGCCTCCGGGGGTGGCAGCTAATCAGGCTAACCACTACACCACAGAGGCGGTCACTAACTAATTTTACGGTTTTAAAAGACGCTGAAGTTTTATAGCAAGAAAATCCACAGCCTGTTTCCAGTCATTTGACCGGGGCAGGAATGGAATGAATGAAGCCCCCATCTAGCGGCGAGGGTAGGAATTGTGCCGGTTGCCGAACCCTGTCGCACTCCTCTGGGGCAGCGATTAATGACTGACAGATGGAATGATATTGGAGATTGTTGCTGGAATGAAAGATGACAGGGGAAACCAGAGTGCCTGGAGAAAAACCTGTCCCGCCTTCGCCTTGTCCATCACAAATCTCAAATGGAGTTACCGGGATTTGAACCACGGAACCCAGCGGTGAGAGGCCAGCGCGCTGCCGGCTGAGCTAACGGAGGCTGTGAAGTTTAATAGCAAACTTGATGAAAACACACAGAACGGAATGGCTACGTCGTGCGAATCCTGTAAGCTTACATTTTGCAGATAGTGTGTTTGAGTGTTGTCGTCAGGAGCTCTGAAGATAGTTCTCTCATCTTCATACGAGGCATATGGTAATTAGCAATAGCCTTTTTTATTTAAAGGTATGGACACTTCCCACTCTCCAGGAAAATATCCAGTTAATAATAATAATAATAATAATAATAATAATAATAATAATAACAATAATAATAACAATAATCGAATGGCCTCAGCTACCGTTTGCAGATATTTAGATTTGAGGTCATATGGCCTGCTTGCGTATCAATTTAAACGTTCCGTTTTACTCAAATGGCAGCTCTCCTGGGTGATCTATGACTGATTTAATTAATTTTGTCGGGTAAACATCAAATGTGTCCCCAGAGATCTTTTACACGCCGACAAGTACTGCATGGAGCGCAGAATGGAAATATTTTACGCCCTTCAAAAATCCGACTATCTATGCCAGGTTTGAACCCACGTTCTTGGGATCTGGAGGTCAGTTCTCTACCACATATTCACTGTGCTAGTGCGACGTTTAAACAAATACACAGGCAGGCAACTCAATTTTGACAATATCCTACGGATATGAGCTACGAATTTTAGGTAATAAAATATAATAAAGTATGAGAATATATTATTTATTTATTCCTAAAAATTACAATCCTTTTCTTAATCATCATTATCCGGTCGATTAGATTAGCACTTTGCCTTTTTCTACCACTACAAGCGCCAATGTGAGTCAATGCAGAGTTTCACTTAAGCCCTTGTAACTACATTCAGTGTGGTCATTTTTCAAAAAAAAAAAAAAAAAAAAAAAGAAAGCCGCCTGAGTATATTGAACCAAGGAACACATTACAGAAAGAATTGTGTAAATAATTTGGCTAGGATTTGAATGAAAAAGAAAATTAGTACAGAAACAAGCTATTTTAGCCCGTTTTTTCGGATGAGCATTTAGGACGAAAGTTATTTTCAAAATTTGTTTTAAACCTTTCCGGGCTCTTTAGCCCTTCAACTTTCGGCACAATTGAGGCAATTGCTTAATTTTACGTTTTTCGTAGTATGGGGACCTCTTATCTGCTAAGAAATGTTTTCAACGTTAAAATGACAATACCAGACTCAGATAGCTAAACTGAGGGAAATTTTGAGAAAAGTCGGTGTACATTTGATATATTTTTTCTTTTATTTTACAATTGGCTTAACGCCGCGCCGACACAGATAGGTCTCATGGCGACGATGGGATAGGAAAGGCGGTGGCCGTGGCCTTAATTAAGGTACAACCCCAGCATTTGCCCGGTGTGAATATGGGAAAACTTGACCACCTTCAGAGCTGCCGGCATTGGGAATCAAACTCTCTATCTCCCGGATGCAAGCTCACAGCTGCGCGCCTCTAACCGCACGGCCAACTCGCCCGGTCATTTGATACCTAGAAGAGATTACAGAAAGCATGTAATTGAAATAACACTTTATTGACACAGTATTTTCGCTCTTAGAGACTGACAGACTTGCGTGACGGATACCTTTGAAAGGTGTTACCTCGTATTTCTTTGTGTAAAGGATTGAGAGAAGGTAGCAGTTTAACTAAAGTGGAGGAAGGCAAGGCCGATAAATTTCAAACGTTTTAATTAAGTGTAGTTTGGTAAAGTGGTTGTCATTGAATGTGTTCCAAGTTGAAAGTCTCTCTCTCACCCGGTACAATGAAACAATGGGATAGTTCTTCCACATTTACTGCCTTTTCCCCTTTGAATGCGGCTTTTGTGCAAGCAGCAGCAGTAGCAGTAGCAGTAGCAGACAGAGAGACCGACCGGCAAAGCGATTTGCGATAACCGAGCGCCCGTAGTATCAGTGGGAGTAGAGTACAACAGAGTAGAGTAGAGTATGGGGAAATGGCAGTGAAGCACGGCAAGGCAGCTTGTTGGCTTATGCTGGCCAGTCACGTGAACATAGCAACGATTCTATCACTAAGGCTAAAGCTCCTGATTGCTCGCACACGTCGTCCTCCCGAACAGTAATTGCTGCTGACTTACATAACATAATGATCACCGTTCTCTGCCCCACCCCCACCTCCCACACCTCACGACACGACTCCAGTTTCGGCAGCGGACTCTCTTTCTCTCGCGCACGATACGAATTATATGATACACACAGCGACTCCCATACAAAGCTTTCTGTGATAATGATTCGTATTACAGAGTCTTGCGACAGTGTTGATGATAAAATCCATGAACTATGCTCGTGTATGCGTAGACCTATGTGTGTGAGATATATAATAAATAGAGCCCGGAAGTTCAGGCATTTATTTATTTATTTATTTATTTATTTATTTATTTATTTATTTATTTATTTATTTATTTATTTGACTGAAATAGGCAGGCAAATAAGCACTTAAAATTTAAAAATAGGAGAAAAATGACTAAAATAGGCATTTATAATGATAAAAATGGGTCCTTAAATAATACTGATGGTTTAATGTAAGTCAATTAATGCACATCTGCATCCCATTTTACTACTAAATCTTACGTCCCCCTTTGGGTGGGGTGACAGAATAACATCAACGGTATCCCCTGCCAGTCGTAGTAGGCGACTAAAAAGGGGCTCTCAACTTGGGAGTGTGGTTTAGCGACCACGGCTCTCCTAGCTGAGTCTGTCGTTGCTCCGACTTAGTTATGTCAGGTACCTCTCTCTTACACCGGTCTAGAAAGCCAAGAATAATGGCCGAAATGATGCGTCGGGCTGACCACATGACACCTCGTAATCTGCAGGCCTTCGGGATGAGCAGCGGTCGCTTGGTAGGCCAAGGCCCTTCAAGGGCTGTAGTGCCATGGGGTTTGGTTTGGTTTCGTTTGGTTTGGTCCTCTCTCTTATCTTTCATTCCCGAACTCACTTGGTCAACCCTTGTTCTTTTCCGACCCGACGGTATTAGGTTTTCGGACCTTGGGGAGTTTATTATTTTCACGCCGTCCGTGGTACTTTCCTTTCTTTTGCCGATAACTTCATTTTTCGAAGTGTCAGATCTCTCCCATTTTGCTTTTGATTAGTGTGTGAGATATATAATAAATATAATAAATAGAGCCCGGAAGTTCAGGCAGTGTTAATAGAAGATGGTTACCAAGTTGTTTTGTCTCTTAAAACAATGATGATCACGACCACCACTTAATCTTACGTAGCAGGAATGGGACCTGGCAACCCTCTCGACCATTTGGCTTGTGGAGTGAATTTTCGGTAAAGATTTGTGTAATATTAAAATTAATGATTTTTTTATCTATTAAGTTAAAATGAAATGGTCTTCTTTATTATTAACACGGTATATTGGAATCATATTTTGTTTTCTTTCCATTGTTTAATTTTAATATATAAATAACAGCATAAAATATCCACAACTCAAAAGAGGCAAAAAGGGCACTAAAATATCAGACAGACAGACAGACAGACAGACAGACAGACAGACAGACAGACAGACAGACAGACAGACAGACAGACAGACAGACAGACAGACAGACACCGAGCTCGATAGCTGCAGTCGCTTAAGTGCGGCCAGTATCCAGTATTCGGGAGATAGTAGGTTCGAACCCCACTGTCGGCAGCCCTGAAAATGGTTTTCCGTGGTTTCCCATTTTCACACCAGGCAAATGCTGGGGCTGTACCTTAATTAAGGCCACGGCAGCTTCCTTCCCACTCCTAGCCCTTCCCTGTCCCATTGTCGGCATAAGACCTATCTGTGTCGGTGCGACGTAAAGCAAAAAAAGAGAAAGACAGACAGACAGACACCGGAAGCTAAAATACGCAAAAAAAAGCAAAATAAAAACTGGTCCTACCGTTGTGTCTATTTGACAATTCGATGTAAACACCCAAATAAAAAAAAAGACATATTTCCTAACTTCCCGGGTCTAACAATAAATAACCTGTGCAGTTGTGCTATCTACATTAGCTGTGTTGCCTCGCAAACTTGTTACAGTCGGGGTAGGAAGAAAATCCCCCTGTGGGTGGGGGCAGTAGAATAACACCGACGGTATCTCCTGCCTGTCGTAAAAGGCGACTAAGCGGGGCCCCAGGGGCTCTGGACTTTGGGACGTGGGTTGGCAACCATGGGGCCATTAGCTGAGTCCTGGCATTGTTTCCACTTCTTGTGCCAGGTTCCTCACTTCCATCTATCCTATCCGACCTCTCTCGGTCAACTCTTGTTCTTTTCCGACCCCGACGCTGTTGGGTTTGCGAGGGATAGGGAGTCTTTAATTTTCACGCCCTTCGTTGCCCTTGTCTTCCTCTGGCCGATATCTTCATTTTTCGTAGTGTCGGATCCCTTCCATTTTTCTCTCTGATTAGTGTTATATAGAGGATGGTTGCCTAGTTGTACTTCCTCTTAAAACAATAATCACCAGCACCACCACGACCACCGTAGGAAGAAAACAAGGGTTGACCAAGAGATGTCGGATAGGAAAGAGGCTCCTAGCACTAGTAGGTGTAAACAATGGCACACTTAGCTACGGTACCCTTGGTCACCAACCTCACCCTTCCCAAGTTGGGAGAAAGGGAAATAATTCGCCTTTAAAATAAGTATCACCGAGCGAGTTCGCCATGCGCTTAGGGACGCGCAGCTGTAAGCTTGCATTCGGGAGATAGTGGGTTAGAAACCCCGCTGTTGACAGCCCTGAAGCTGGTTTTCCGTGGTTTCCCATTTCCATACCAGGAAAATGCTGGGGCGCTACCTTAATTAAGGCCACGGCCGTTCCTTCCCATTCCTGTCACATCGTCGTCATAAGACATGCCTGTGTCGGTGCGACATAAAGCAGGCAGTAAAAAAAAAAATTAAAAATAACGACCTCAGTTGGCCTCTGCAGGCATTTTAATTTGGTGCCGTCTGCTGGGAAGCAAACCAGTGACTGTTCCTGTCCACGAAGTACAGTAAGCGAAACTATTAGTGATACCTGGTTTAACAAAGGTGTGGAACAAGGAGGGAGCTCTCCTGGTTCCGGTAATACTGCCAACTGTACGGAAATGAAATCTGAATTGAATCGATAGTATGATCGATCGATATGAATTTTCTAAACCTTTATTATCTTAAACCAACAACTGTGTCACACACACATTATATAACATTGCGGAATCTTTGTCCTAGCATGAATTCTATTTTTTGGCTTTGCTGTGTACAGTACTAGTTCGTAAAGTGTACG
The DNA here is from genome assembly GCF_040414725.1 of Anabrus simplex. NCBI lineage: Eukaryota > Metazoa > Arthropoda > Insecta > Orthoptera > Tettigoniidae > Anabrus > Anabrus simplex. The sequence continues at coordinate 120,356,074 of NC_090273.1, read as the reverse complement.
CCAGATGTCTCACGGAGATGTATAATCGATTCACAGTTTGTGTTTCAAATGTTGCCAATACGAATCTCGAAGATAACCGAGGTCTACCGATTCAGCACCAGGGAGCTCAGGTATCACTAAAAGTTTCGCGTACTCTACAGCTGACCAGTAAGAATGCGCATGCGTACCTACCCTATGCCACCTCCCCTATCGTGCCACCTGCTCAGGAGGTCTTGGTGTGAGTACTGAACAATGATTATCTCACATTTTTCTTTAATAATTTAAAAATACACGGCAAGCAACTTTTATCCTTTTAAAGACACTATGCAAATCTACAGGCCAAGAGATTTCGTCACAATCCTTTACGATGTCAGTCGGTTCAACCGTTCTCTCAAAATCGATGTTACAAAAATCAGCCTATTGTTTTAAATATATAGATTATTATTATTATTATTATTATTATTATTATTATTATTATTATTATTATTATTATTATTATTGAATTTGCGAATTTACCACTGAGGATCACACTAAAATTTCATTTTTTCTTTGTCTGAAGTTTCCTCATCCTCCAGTAATCCTTCGTTCATCCGCCCAGGCTCTTCCCGCCTTCTTCTTCTTCTTCTTCTTATTATTATTATTATTATTACCGAAGAGGATATTGTTCGGCATGAAGGATGCGATATGACAAATAACGCGAGTCAAGATCGATTTTCCCTCACACAAAACAAGTGGAATTTCTTTTCTCCTCGTGTGATCGTAATGCCGTACATGTATGATGGTATTGAACGAGTGTTAGGGACAATGGTTTCGATTTCAATCACGCTGTTGGTCTGACGACGTGTCTTCCGCAGGCGGGACGGACGATGATTGATGTGCCTCAAAGATCAAGTGCACCTTTCAGAAGAGTTGAGTCACACAGCGCGTGTTAAAGCGAATAAAGATTAATGTATGGAGATGAGAATGCGTTTTCAGCACACACGTAGGGTGGTGTAATCCTTTTCCTTTGAAATAAAGAATCTTTTGCTTATCAGTATAAGGACATCGTCCTGCATATGGTGTCATCCAAACACATCCGTCCATCTCATTTCCACATGGCGAACCGCTTTCAGCCAATCCAATAGCTTGCATAATCTTTTAATCCCGTTAATTTGATTGTGGAAGGGGCGGACGGCTGAGGGGGATAGCACGTGAGCGGGCGTGTGCCCCCCTTCCCTTCTCCACCTCCTGTCCTAGCCACAGGAAGCAGTCGTGCGTGCTGCGAGATCCGTCAGTGCAGTCGAGAAGAGATCTCGCTTCTATGTGCGGATGGCAATCACTGATATTGCTTCTCGCTTGCACGTGAAGTACTCAAGTGCGAGCGAATTGAATTACTTATGCAGTGTCCCCTGTGATTGAGGCTTTTACGACCTACGGTAAGTGAACTGCACGCTATCTACGACGCACGAAATTCTGTCTCCGCCACTGTAGTAACTCACAGTACCAGTGACCGAGGAAAACAAAATCGATACCTACCAATCGACACTGATGAAGAAAGGGGTGATGGTAGTGATTGTTGATTTTTACGGGATAATAATGGGATCGTCCGCCTCCATGGTGTAGTGCTTCCTGTGAATAGCTGCCACCACCAAATGGCCCAGGTTCGATTCCCGGCTATGCCACGAAATTTGAAAAGTGGTACGATGACTGGAACGGGGCCCACTCAGCCTTCGGAGGTCTACTGAGTAGAGAGGGGGGAGGGCGATTCCCACCTCAGCCATCCTCGAAGTGATTTTCCGTGGTTTCCCCACTTCTTATCCAGGCAAATGCCGGAATGGTACCTAACTTAAGGCTACGGCCGCTTCCTTCCTTCCCCCTTCCAATCTTCCTATCCCCCACAAGGCCCCTGTTCAGCGTAGCAGTGGAGGCCAACTGGAAGAGTTACTGGTCCTCCTCTCCAGTTGTATCCCCGACCCGTTTTCTCACGCTCCAGGACACTGCTCTTGAGGTGGCAGAAGTGGGATCCCTCACTGATTCCGAGGTAAAAACCAACCCTGGACGGTAAAGGGTTTAAGAAAGAAAGAAAGAAAGAAAGAAAGAAAGAAAGAATGGGATCATCAACGTCCGGCTCCTAGGTTGAATGGCCAGTTTAGTGGCTTTCTGTTTACAGGGCCCCAGGATCGATACCAGGCCGGGATGGGGATATCGTTCATTCTTTGTGTCCTTTCCTGTTTTATGACCAGATGCCCTTCCTGTCGCCAATCCTTTGTGAGGGTGGGGATGTATTTACTACTGCGCGTTTCTGTGGTGGATGGTAGTGTGGTGAAAATGAAATGGCGTATGACTTTTAGTAGTGCCGTGAGTGTCCGAGGACAAGTTCGGCTTGCCAGGTGCAGGTCTTTTGAATTGACACCCGTAGGCGACCTGCACGTCGTGATGATGAAATGATGATGAAGACGACACGTACATCCAGCGCCCGTTCCAGCGGAATTAACCAATTATGGTTAAAATTTCCTACCCTGCCGGGAATCTAACCCGGGACCCCTGTAACCAAAGGTCAGCATGCTAGCCACTTAGCCATGCAGCAGCACGGTAGTGGGGTGTGTTTTATGCACAAGAAAAGAAGTGTATTACGAGGAACACGAACACCCTACCTCCGAGCTGGAGGAGTTAACCAGTCACACCCGTGTATCGAACCCGGAGCCCTCTAATCGAAGACCAGTCCCACCATTCAGCCACGGAGCCAGATTATTATTATTATTATTATTATTATTATTTCATCCCGTAGGTGGAGGCGGTAGAATACATCCACGATATCTTCTGCTTGTCGTAAGAGGCGACTATTCGGGTGACCAGGGTTTCTCAACTTTGGAGTGTGGATGGCGAGCTTACACTTACGTGTGCCAGCCTCCTCACTTCCATCTTTCTTGTCTGACCTCCCTTCGTCAACTGTTGGTCTCTTTCGCCCTGACAGAATTAGGTTTGCGAGGTCTAGAGAGTCTCTCATTTTCATACCCTCTGTGGACCTTACCTTTCTTTTGCCGATACCTTCATTTTTCGAACGATTGTACCTCTGCCCTAAATAAAGTGCGCACTGGGCACGCAAGAAGTAGCTCGGCGACGCATTCTTCAAGCTGTGACTGTGGTGAAGAATTCCAGTCAATGCGACAGATCACCTTCAGCCTTCGGTAAACTATCGATACCTTCTGACGGCTTTAACAACGGCTATTCAGTGGCTGCAACAACTGGACATCCTAGTTTAGCTTTCATTTTTCATTTGTTAACTTATGTACTTATCTATATTTTGCATTATTTCTGTGTTTTTTATTGTTTCTTTCTATTTTTTCTGTATTGCACACATCTCCCTCGATTTCTACTTTGTGTTTTATCTCGAATTTTTAATTATTTAGTTTTGCAAATTATTAGTTGTTTTTCATAATGTTACTCAATTTGTGCGCGGCTTAACTTATACAAGAAAAAAACAGAAGCAAAGTCACCTGCGTACAGGCCATGAAGGCCCTTGGAGGAGTGGAAGGTAAAGGCTTCCACCATTGTTAACCTCGGCACGTGATGGGGTAGAGTGGTTAGCTCTACGCCCGGCCGCCTTTGCCCCCAGGAATTAACCTGGTGTAGGCTGGTGTAGTCTGAGTGAACCTCAGGGCCATATGCACCTCCGGAAGTGGAAATCTCGTTTCGTAAATTTTACGACTTCCTGACGGGGATTCGAACCCACGTCCTTCCGGGCGAACCGAGCACGCCTTTACCGCCTCGGCCAGGCAGCCCCTTTAACTTATACAATAAATAAATAAATAAATAAATAAATAAATAAATAAATAAATAAATAAATAAATAAATAAATAAATAAATAAATAAATAAACCTCTGCTCTGTTCCTCTCTGGTTAGTGTTAACAGGGGATGGCTGGCCAGTTGTACTTCCTCTTCAAACAAATTATCACCAACACCACCATTATTATTATTATTATTATTATTATTATTATTATTATTATTATTATTATTATCATCATTATCAACATTAAATAGGCTACGTATTACAGACAAGAGGAGGGCGTTAACAATATAACAAACAATTAAATAGAGAGAAACGTGGCTGTTATTCTAACAAAGCTTTCTCTCAAAAATCCCTCAGTAACACACATTAGTGTAACCCTACCAATGATGGATGATTGTTCCACCCCCCACCCGCACCCCCGCCACCTCTCGCACACTGGGAGGAGTTGTATCGCACGTGCTAGAGTTAAAAACCTCTCACCCATCAATCCCTCAAAACACAAAGCAAATCTCTCCCAGCAGAATATAATCTACAGACAAACATAATTTCCGCTTGTGAAAGGTTAGTGGGGGAATGGAGGTCGAGGTAGTTATACGAAAGGGATGGCCGTTCACACAGAGTGGGGTGAAAGTTTTAAATCGACATCACACATTGAGTGTGACACAATTGTCGCACGATGCGGCCCTAGAGTGCTAGACTGCTGGGGAGTACATATACAAAATATACGGTATACGATCCCATTCATAGAACTAGCGCTCCACGCTCACAGGTGTGTATGTGCATAGGCGGGCGGGAGCGAGAGAACATTAACCAGGTCCCAGGAGACCTTATTAATTGGCTTAAAACCTACAGCGAGCGTACAAGAGATGTAGTGCGCTAATATCAGTCAGAAAAGCGCTCGGAAAGGCAAATACACATGGAACAAACACGTTGTTTATCTATTAACATTCTTGTTGTTGCACTGTATGAAATATTTTTTAGACAACTGGATTATAATAGTGACTTTCTGATACTAACTTTAATTTCGAAACGACCTACTATTACACATTCTTGCTTAAGATTAGAAATATTCAAAGTACAGACTTTCAATATTGCCATTTAAAAATACAGATACAGTAAAATTCCATTTAACCAGATCTCTTTAATCAATATATCCTGGGCCGATGACCTTCGATGTTAGGCCCCTTAAAACAACAAGCATCATCATCATCATCATCAATATATCCAATCTATCCGGAGTGAGTATGCAGATCATGTATCTGCATTAAACTCACTCTTAACAACAGTCATTTTGAATTTGTGATGAATGATCGTTTAAATTAAAGAGGATTTCATTGACAAAACGACCATGCTTGAAGTCTGAAACGATTATTCTGAAAGATTTGTCTTATAGTCACAGTGCGTTAGAAATGACTCTCCGCAACAACCAGTTGAACTTCGGCCTATCCGAGTGCACAGTTCATGGTGGCAGCAATGTCTGATCAGAGTCAGATGCGAGCGGACAAAAGTACACCGATTCTCTAATGACGCATTAGAGCATTAGAACAAAGCAAATTGGAACGTTTACTTACGAAGTTCCAAGCATAAGGCAACGCGATTGAACTTATCCAAAACTTTCACCAATATTTCACTACGCACGGTGTCACAAAATTTGTTATGGACACTTTCAATTCCTAAACTGAAACTGTTCTCGGAGTAGACTGGTAAACTGAGGACTTGGCAGCACCCCAGAAAAATTCCACAGATATTCTACTTTATGAATAGAACATTAAAAACTTTTCTTTTGTGTTTCCTGATTCACCTCTGTTAGTAAACTCTTTTTTCCTCTCCTGATCTCAACATTACAATGATTCTAACAAATTAAGAAATGCCACGTCACAAGTTACAGAAATAACGTGCTACAGACCATTGCAATATAAAAAAAGACATTATTTTAAGGACTTATTTTGTCTCACGATGAAGAATCATTTGTTATCCACGTATATTAGATGCCTGCAGCATCATATTTCCATCTATTTACATATAAACTTCGTCAGTACTTTTCTTCTCTTCTGTTTTTTGAACTATATTGCCCTGCTGTAAATAAAGTCCAGGGCAGTTCGTATTCTTTTTAATATCTTTCTCGTGGAACTGTCAAGTGGCATGCAGTTCTCCCTTATTGCTTGTGCGACCACAATAAAAATACGTCTAGTAAGCGAGCATTCCATCTTTTAACATTGGGAGAATGTTCCAGCAATTTCGTATGGATGGATTTTGAATGATGATCATTCCTTTAACGAGCATGTAGGCTGCTCGGTATGAGTCGTATAGTGTGAGCTAACATTCAGGAAATGATGGATTCGAACTTCAGTCTCTCTTTTTCATGCCAGGAAAATACTAAGATTGTACCTTAGTTAACGCTACGCCCACTACATTCTCACCCCACGTCGCTAAAATATCTATATGTTAGTGTAACGGCAAACTGCTAGAAAAAAAGGTATGAAGAAGTATGTATGATACTGCGGAAGCATCCTGCTGCAGTGAAGTGTGTCCAGTAAATCGCCGTGCCGTAGCTCGGTTATGCAGCCATCACGCCATATCCGTGTAGCGGGAGTGTATAAGATGTCCCTGCATCAAGTATCTGGGACGGATAAAAAAGAAAATGATGTAGGAATTTTAATAACATATGGTAAGGATGACGAACCTCTAATAAGAGTGTTAAAAAAGCAAAACTCCAGCCTTACGAGGATCCAGAAAAAAAAGAGAGGAAAAGTAACCTCCTCCTAAGAGAATATCAGTTAAGTTGGATTCACTCAAAGTGACATCTTCAATTTCAGTCAGTCGATAACAAACCGTACGCTACACTTCTAGAAGTCTTTAGACATGTCTGTCTGTTAGGTCATCAGCCCAGAGGCTGGTTGGATTCTCAAATAGCACCACCAAAGGTTATGCGGTTATAAGGAAACCCCAAAAACCAATGGCAGCACCAAAATGAGGCGTACTAGGCAAGATGAGGCGTGAGGTAGTTTGCCATTGCTTTCCTCACTGGGTCAGAAAGTACTATTGCAGCACGACTGACCCCATGAGCAGCACCTATCATAACACTCAGATGCACTAGTCATGCTCTGAATGTCATTACTCAGCACTACTCATACCCCAGCAACTTCCATATTGTCACAGCCATGGATGTTGACTGGGACTTCGGTGGAAGCTACACTTTACTTTGGCCTGTGCCAAGAGATGGATGCAAAAGTACTGTATCCATCATGAAATGGCAGCAGGCAGATCTTTAGACATAGCAGACAGATTTTATGCAGATAAAACCGATCATCCAAGTACGAGAACGAAGCATTAAAGAGGATATGGACATTTCATTCTGAGATGCAACAAGATAGTGATAGTTTAAACGCGAATTCTAAGGAGACTCGACCGGAAGACAAAGCATTGGAACAGTTCTCCGAATCCTTGAAATTACCAACTCAACTGACGAGCCTTCTGCGAATCTAGGGCGAAACGCTGGTAATTTCATGACTGGAAAGACCTAAAGAGCTTAAATACTTCAATAATTTAATAATGTTATTGGTTTTACGTCCCGCTAACTACTCTTACGGTTTTCGGAGACGTTGAGGAGCTGGAATTTTTCCCTTCAGGAGTTCTTTTACGTGCTGAGATCGGCGTATTTTAGCCCCTTCAATTACCACCGGACTGAGCCGGAATCGAACCTACCAACTTGAGGTAAAAAAACCTAGTACCCAATCGCCTGAACCACTCAGCACGGAGAGGGAGTCATGTAAGCATCTATACTAAGGGTAGAGATAGATGCGATCATTATTGTAGTGAAGTTGGGGTTCTAGGCCCTCTCTTACACTCTGTTACTGCGATTACCATGAGCAGCATCAAATGATATTCATTTTATTTATTTAATATGACCCAGGACCTTCTAGGTTTGCCAAACGACTCATAATAATAAGTAAAAATTCTGATAAAAGATAAATCAGACTAATCTTAAAAAATAATATACAGTACCGGGCGAGTTGGCCGTGCGCGTAGAGGCGCGCGGCTGTGAGCTTGCATCCGGGAGATAGTAGGTTCGAATCCCACTATCGGCAGCCCTGAAAATGGTTTTCCGTGGTTTCCCATTTTCACACCAGGCAAATGCTGGGGTTGTACCTTAATTAAGGCCACGGCCGCTTCCTTCCAACTCCTAGACCTTTCCTATCCCATCGTCGCCATAAGGCCTATCTGTGTCGGTGCGACGTAAAGCCCCTAGCAAAAAATAATATACAGTAGGTTATAATTAACCATGTTAAATGACATGAACTCCATATAAATGGTGTAGAATCGAGACAGAATATTTGATTATTGAGACGACTACCTCCTCTTGTAGATTTTCCGACAGTTGATATTTTTGTCGCTATGTCACAAAATATTTGGGAATTGTTCCCCTCGCTCCAAAGAAGAGTCCAGTCACAATAATTTTTCGAAGGTTATAAGACCCAAGGAGGATACTGTTATTGGCTTCACGTCCCACTAACTACTTTTACGGTTTACGGAGACGCCGAGGTAGCAGATTATAGTACCGCTGGAGTTTTTTCGTGCCAGTAAATCTACCGACACGAGGCTGACGTATATGAACACCTTCAAATACCACCCGGCACTCAAGAAAGAAAGGGGTGGTTGGATTATAAATATTATTTTTCTCATTGTCCACGTCAATTAATTACATATATTAATGATATAATTATTCACAGCGAAATCTGCCCATAACGGAATCTGTACATAGTGTATACCTGGTGTTAACGGAAATATTCCATGGTCCCATAGGAAGTTTCCAAGTTTTTTGAAACATTAATACAAGTAAGAACGCTGGCAGAAAATCGCATGTGTAATGCTACAAGTAATATCCAGAAATTGTGGAGAATAATTTTTCTTAAGAATATATAAAACAGTGAAAAGGAAGTTTATTGTAATTCCTCAGTCACGGGTGACGATCGATGAAGAATATAGCATAACCTCTTGTCAATCGCAAGAGGCTCATACATGCAAAACGATAGTATAACATCTCAGACTATTGTACAGAACATCATCACACAACAGATGGGTGCAATGTATCTTATATTACGTTATAACGTGTTCTCAATGGAAACCTGTACAAAAAGGAAAAGAAATGTGGTAACGAGGCATTCCCATATGAACAAGTTTTCTTGTATTGTAGAATTATAACATTATAATACTATAGTATATTGAAATAACAATATTACAGTTACCATCTCATGAGAAAATTGAAATAATATGGTAGCCTAATTCTAATGGCAAAAGATGGAAGGGGGCCTTCCATAGATACTGTAAAGGTTAATGGTAAATAAATAATGAATGAATGAATCTCCGCTGTACATAGAATGTACAGCACGGCAATATTAAATAAACAATGAAATAATAATATTGCCTATAAAACTAACGTTCAGCCAAGGAACCGGAACTGTGTGTAGATGTGAAATGAACTTTAATAAAAAAAACCAATTAGTTTAATCAGCTAAAAACCAGAAATTCTGTTGAAAAGATTTTTTAACTACAGTATATAAATAATAATTAAATAAATAAATGTTAAATTTTATATAATTTAGAAGACTATGACAAAATGGTAGCAAGCTGATATTTGTCCAATATTTCTAGGAAACACGACTGGTTTTGTGTTCTAAAGAACGAAAATAAATTCATGAGTGGTAAGGAAGTACTTCCTCGGAATACCGCACGTGAACAAGTAACTGAGCTATAGAAATGATAGGAAAAAATCTGCAGTAAATTCGGCGTCGTTCAAGCTTTCGACGTCTTACTCTCTCTCTCTCTCTCTCTCTCTCTGTGTGTGTGTGTGTGTGTGTGTGTGTGTGTGTGTGTGTGTGTGTGTGTGTGTGTGTGTGTGTGTGTGTGTGTGTGTGTCACCGCTATCATCTCGAAAAACACGATACAGTTTGTGTATAGACAGCTGACGGTGCCTCCTGTCGCTAGCAATGTTTCCTAATTGGTTCTTGGACTGAAGGAGGATGTTGACTCGGACAAGAAACAAGTTTGTGATGCCTGGGGCTGCTGCATGCGTTCTTCTCCCTCTCCTGTTTGTGTAGAAGGCAGGCAGGTGTGGACAAGACGGTCTCCAAATGACGGAGAGAAGAGGAGAGGAACAACTTGTTGATACAGTAGCAGAGGTTCTAAATCTTAGTGAGCAGGCTGCCTCATACTTCTGAACGATCACTATGGTTAGCATCCGGGAGAAAGAACTAATACTGTATTAGCTGTTTCAAGAGTTGTGAAGCTACCGCATAACACTGTACAAAACAAAAAGTGTAGGCAATGGAATTTTTCCTGCCGTCGTAGAATAGTATAGTATGACGCAACCTTAGTTACCGATATGTTTAGCATGTTGCCTGCACATCAGGCGGTCCCGTCTATTGCTTGCATTGTCGACAATCCAAATCGTCATTCTGTACTTGATTTTCTAGGAACTGGAAACGCGAATTCAAGAAGCTGAGTGAAAGTTAAAGAGGGGTCGCTTAGCCTATGGAACACTAGTTAGTGTGAAGCACAGTTTTCAGTATGCACCCTCATTTACCTGTCATATCCTCGGCCTGGATGGTCATCGAAACCGGGGCTCTGTAAAACGAACGTTCAGCCAAGGAGCCGGAAGAACACTGTGTGTAGATGTGAAATAAACTTTAAAAAAACACAATTAGTTTAATCAACTAAAAACTAGAAATTCTGCTGAAAAAAATTATTTTAACTACAGTATATAAAACCATTAACATACACACTGTTGCAACTCAGTACCAAACAATAAACTAGTTCTGAACCGAAGTGCTGCCAAAAATATGGTCAGTTCCTACTCCCCACCCTACATGCATTTAAGATGTTTTCTACCAACACTAGCAATTTTACTACCAATCCTGCCTTTTACTATGCCACTTATCTAGTTTATCAAAACAGCAAGGAAATAAGCTACACTGTTCAACACTTACTTCAGAAGCCATGAAAATCACTAAACCGATAAATTACTGCTGTATAAGAAGCAACAATCACGCTCTAACCTGTACGGAAGCTTATCGCAGACTAGCTGAGACCATGACATCACTGGGCGAGCTATATGGGTCAGGTGGCTACTGACTTATCCACTCACCCAGACACGGCATAGGGAATAATCGGCAACTCGACAGAGGCTTGTACCGTATTATTGTTGCAGTATTATTAATTACATCGATACAGCCAACTGTGGACTACGTTTACACAAACTACTTGCCTCTCTTTCTCAGGGTTACACCTTTTTGTTTACATACTAGCCAAAGGTTTTTCAACCTCAAGCTCCTTTTCAGACATTCCGCCGAGGTGTTCCGCGTTCTTGCAGGTTCCTTCTCTGGATCATTCCTCAAACCTGCAAATGTCTTTCTAAATATGGTTTCCTCCATTATGTCCTCTGGTCTTATATCATTTACCCGCATGTCTTTGTGCACGTCCTTCAGCCAGGGGGGGGGGGTGAGATTTAAATTTTTCCTGTAAAGTGAGCAATTTGTGTGCCAATCTCTCCAGATGACCATCAAAGGTTAAACTTCGTTTCTTCATAACGGCGGTGATCTATTCGACTCTCGCATACAATCCCTTATTATTATCATCATTATTATTATTTTCACTTAATGCCATTTATTTTGGGAGGTAATGGGGCCCCTCTGGTTCATTTTGTATTTTGGACGATGACCCTTCTGAGCTCAACACAGTTTTTAGGTGAAAATTCCACCCTAGAATATATTGGGATTCGGTTGTAGGCCGTTTGGGAAGATGATCTGCTGCTAAGCAACTACATTAATCACACCTTCTTCTTCTTATTCCTCGTTCCCTCACCGGTGACAATATGCTCCGAAGCCTGATATTAGTTCAAGTCCTTTTAGATAAACGTTGTTGACAGAATGTACTGTATTCCTTCAGTATTCCTTCAGCAAGGAATAGGATTCAATTCTGAAGGAGCCTAAATTTCCGTTCAGAACACTAGTCAGTAGCAGGCTGAATTTAACTTGCATACTGAAAGCATGTTGTGGAAATGTAGCATTAAATCCTATCCCAGAGGGTATTGCATTATCACCAACCCGGACCAGCAGTTCCAACACGCGAGACAAGAGGAACACTCTCAGATTATATCGCCGTGTAATTTAAATGAAGATAGCCTCAGTCTGTTGTTCTCCATCCCATCCAACAGGTCATACCAAACTACAGAGGCATTATTACACATTTGCAGGTGCCAATGCGGTCTAGTGGCTGGCCCGAGTTCGACTCCAATCTTGATAATGGAATATTTAAATTCTAATATCAGTGATGCAACCGACCGATTTATCTCTGGTCAACATTGAGCTGGGCATGACGGATACGTAGGTCGTACTCCCACCGTCAGCCATCCTTGAAGAGAATAATAATGTTGTTTTGACGTAAAACACTTCTACAGTTTCGAAACCGTGACCTCAGCCGGTGAGCGTGAAGAAGAAAAATGCTACTGCAGCACCAATGAACCTTTAAGTAATACCCCTAACGGCATTCTTAGGCAATGGCTGTGGTGGTGGTGGTGATTATTGTTTTAAGATGAAGTAGGCCCTACAACTAGGCAACCATCCTCTATACCTAGGTATAACACTAATCAGAGAGAAAACATGGCATGGATTCGACACTTCGAAAAGTAAAGGTATAAACGAAAGAAAGACAAGGGCCACGAAGGGCGTGAAAATGAAAGACTCTCTACGACACGAATGCTCTAATATGGTCGGGGTTGGAAAATGACAAGAGTTGACCACAGGATGTCGAACAGGATAGATGAAAGTCAGGGGCCTGGTACAAGTATGCGGAACCAATGCCGGGACTCAGCTAAGGACCCCGTGGTCGCCAACCCACGCTCTCAAGTTAAGATCCTATGGGGTCTCTTCCAGTCGCCTCTTACGACAGGCAGGGGATACCGTGGGTGTTATTCTATCGCTCCAACTCCAGGGCGTAATTTGCGGTGTTCGGAATGCCTTCACTCAGTATCACTCCTACCGTGTAATCTCACCCTATCATTGTCATCATCATTATTTATTGCTTTTAACGGGACATTAAAACCTATAGCAGAAGACAACAAAAAAAGCGCATACACTATACAACTCATGTTACAAAAATATTGTCAGTCACATGGGAGGAGGTGATAAGGTTGCAGATACAGAGAGATATCTAATGTAGATGTTGGCCCATCGTTGTCTGTCTCTCGTAACTTCTTCCCTATCCTGAAGAAATATTGGCAGGTCATGAAATGATATTAATTTCCTATTCATTCACGGAGGGATACTATTAGGGTCTATTGAATATATCCTGTTCACAGTGGAGGTGGTTTCCGGTTAGATCACCAGGATCAATGATAGAGAGTCGGCCTCCGAGAGCCAAGATCGCGGCTTCAAACCCGGAAGACGTAGTCCGAGTTGTGAAAGACGGAAGATAGTCAATTTATCACTCCATGTCGGCATGTACAAGATTTCTGATGACACATTTGGTATTTACTTGGCGAAATTAATTAAAACACATCCATAGATCTCCCAACAAAGATATGTTCCTTTTCCATATGGTAGAGTAAGACGAAACGTAGAAATTGACACGCATACCGACTAAATGCCGTCAACTCAAAATGCCTGCAGCCGGGGACTGAAGCCATATGATTATGATTTCTTATTGGCCTACGTGGAATATTCTAAAATGATGAGAGTGTTCAATTTCTTCCACGCCTTGTGGTGTTGCACAAGTGAATTTGGCTCTGTTTAACGGTCGGATGCCCTTCCTGACGCCAACCTTATATGGAGGGATGTAATCACTGTTGCGTGTTTCTGTGTTTGATTGGTAGTGTGGTGTGCATATGAATATGAGAGTGCTGGAAAAAACACAAACAACCAGTCCCCGAGCCAGAAGAATTAATCACACGCGATTAAAATCCCCGACCCGGCCGTAAATCGAGCCCGGGACCCTCTGAACCGCAGTCCTCAACGCTGAATATTCCTCCAAGGAGTCAGACATTCTAGGAAAATATGATTATTCGAATGAATATTGGTGAACTTACCCGAATCTCATAACACAATGACTGTGTCGAACCAAGAGATGAAGCATCAGTTGGCAAGTACAATGTGACAGGAAGCGAGACCTGTGCCTCTTTTAAAAGTGATTACAGGAATGAAAGAGGTCAGAGAAACCATAAATTACTGAGAAAACCTGTCTCCGTTTTTTTCTCCCTGGAATATTAATACGAGTCTGAAGTTTATCTAGCTTTTGAATTTAGAAAATTAATTCTCGTTATTTAAAATCCTTACAAAAAGAAGAAGCCTGTTCAAATACGTATGTATGTTTGCTCAACAAAGATGGAGTTTGAAACTGAGATTGCAGGGGAGAAGTGGGAACACAGCAGTAGGAGCAAGGACAGGAGTGAAGGAACTATGCCCCTCCAAAGAAGCTGCTATGTTCCGCCCGGAGCGAAGATTCCACCAGCATTGCGTGTTGACAGCCTGAGATGTCTTCAGGGGACACATTAACCGTCATTAGGCCGCACGCAACGATCCATCTAATGCTTTGACATCAAGGTAAGGCATACAGAGGCTATTTATTTTCCATTCAATGTCAGTCACACACCAACCAAATCCAGAACCCAAATCTTCTGTTTCCGGCTTAGAAAGCAGACAATAATGGCTGACTAGAACAAAGTTATTTAGTATTTTTATGCAGTACGATCATATGCTGATTTGAGAAATGAAAGGCAGTGAAATATTATGTTGCTTTAAAAAATTGCGTGTGGCCTCTGGAGAGCCCTGGTGCAGGTCTTTCGAGTTGACTCCCTATAGGCGACCTGCACATCTGTGAAGATGGGGCCCTGCCTAAGATGAGTTCTAATGTTGAGGACGGTGCAAACACCCAGCCCTCGTGCTAGAGGAATTAATTCATTCCCATCAGCGAATCGAACCCTGGACCCGTTGGACAAGAGATCAGCATGTTAACTATTTAGCCACGAAGCTGGACTTAAATAATAATATATCAGTGGCGCAAGAAACTACAAGTGCCTTGGCGTGCCAAGACGACTACTGCCCAGCCTGGAGACACTGGGATGCCACGCGGGAAACGTCACGGTATCCTCGGCTGTACTGCTTAGATTTCTTAACCGGGTTCGCTATCTCTTGTATCAAGCAGCTCCTCAGTAGCTCTCACGAAGCTGAGTAAATCCCATTCCAGCCCTCAGACTGGAATCGAGCCTCTGGATAAGAGGCACGAGGGTGGCCTTAACTCAATAATCAGGAGGAAGAAAAGAAAGAAGGTTCAGCCCTTATGAGAATATCGGAAAAAAGAGAAAAAGGGCTACGAAAGGAGTCAAAATGAATGACTACATAGTCTCTAAAAACCTTGTAGCGTGAGGATCAACAGGGAACAAGAGTTATCTAAGGTTGTCTGATAAGAAAGATAAAAGCGAGGAGCGAGGTACAAAGTGGACGCAATTTCAGATTCAGCTATCGGTCCAGTGGTCTGTCTGAATTAAGATAATATTGATGATTATTATTTTAAGGGGAAGTACAACTATGCAGCCACACTAACGTTAATCAGAGAAAAATTATGGAAGAATTATCGATTTAAAAGTGGGGGGAAGGGGGGGGAGGTCAATAAGGGCATGAAAACGAAGGCGTCAGGTCGGAAGAGAACATACGCTGACCAAACGCGGTCGGGTAGGAAAGACGAAAGTCAGGAGCCTAGCAGTAGGCTACAAGTAAATGAAAACGATGTCAGACATATCTAGGGGCCGCGTTGTCACCAACTCGCGCTCCCAAGTTGAGAGACCCTTTTAGTCGTCTTTAAACAACAGGCAGCAGATACCGTGGATACATTATACCACCTTCACTCACAGGGGCGGTCAAAAAGAAGAAAAGGACTACGTGGAGCATCAAAATCGATCCCGTGGCCTGGAGGCCCCGGGTTCGATTTCCATCCAAGTCAGGGATTTTTACCTGGATCTAAAGGGTGTTCGGAGTCCACTCAGCGTATGCGTTTACAGTATTGAGGACCTATCTGACGATGATGGCGGCCGAAAGGATTCGTCGTGCTGACCACAAGGCAGGCCTTCAGACTGAGCAGCGGTCGCTTGGTAGGCCACGGCCCTTCGGGGCTGTTGCACCATGGGGCTTGGTTTGGTTTAGCTCGGGTAGGAAAGATGAATGCGAGGACCCTAATACAAGTAAATGAAAGCAATTATATATAAGGCTATGGAAAAATTTGGAAGGTTTAATTAGTCACTTATTTTTTAAGTGGGGTACAGCGTCACTTGAAATATTTTGCCTCTGCTAAATATGGTTAGGGTCTTTTTTTTCTTCAAACACGTTTTAGGCAGTAGTCGTATATATGGGTAGTGTATCTTCTATCCCTCCACCCACAGACACTCATTGTCGAAGTTTGGTGAGCTGGTCCACGTTGACACTAATCAATACTAATGGAGTATTAATGAGAGTCGTGGGCAGTTACACAAGTTCGAGACGTCTGGCGACAGATTTCACGTTGTTCTCAAGTCGTCAGAAATGGCGCCACCGTCTGCGCTAAGTGTGTAACGGTCCACAGCTGAAGTGATGCTCAGACTGACCAAACAAGGCCAGCGATGGAATGTAATGTATATCCCACCGGGCACTCAAGTGAAGGAGAACTTTACAGAGATGTCTACATAGCGTCGTTCCATTGTTCTTGACCGACTGCGTGGCGTCGCTGGTTAGAAGGTTTCAAGATTCCAAACTTCAAGGTTTGGGATCGAATACCGACGCAGTCAGTTGGCTTTTAAGACTGCTTAAATTCGGAAGATCTATGTCGGTAGTTTTACCGGCAAGTTAAAGAACCTCTTTTTTTTGGAACAAATTTCCTACGCTCCAGCTTCCCTTAAAAACCATAGTACCGAGCGAGTTAGCCATGCGGTAAAGGGCACGCAGCTCTGAGCTTGCATTCGGGAGATAGTGGGTTCAAACCCCACTGTCTGCAGCCCTGAAGATGGTTATCCGTGGTTTCCCCATTTTCACACCCCGCAAATGCTGGGGCTGTACCTTAATTAAGGCCACGGCCGCTGCCTTCCCACTCTTAGGCCTTTCCTATCCCGTCGTCGCCGTAAGACCTATCAGTGTCGATGCGACGTAAAACAAATTTAAAAGGAAACTAACAGCCAGAGCACTGCGACCCGAGTTGGGGTGAAATGGACTCAGGATTGGAAAAACTCTCACAGAGCGACGATGAGAGAGTTCTGGGGCTAAGAAGAAAGCCCGCCAGAGTTAAGAACCACGCAGTCCATAGTCGGCCTAAAGGAACCAAGTAGTAATAATAATGTCCGACTCATTGGCTGAATGGTCAGCGTACTGGCCTTCGGTTCAGAGGGTCCCGGGTTCGATTCCCGGCCGGGCCGGGGATTTTAACCTTCATTGGTTAATTCCAATGGCGCGGGGGCTGCGTGTTTGTGCTGTCCCCAACATCCCTGCAACTCACACACCACACATAACACTATCCTCCACCACAATAACACGCAGTTACCTACAAATGGCAGATGCCGCCCACCCTCATCGGAGGGTCTGCCTTACAAGGGCTGCACTCGGCTAGAAATAGCCACACGAAATTATATATTTATAATAATAATAATAATAATAATAATAGAGTAAAATTCTATTGCTATCCCGCCGCCCATTTAGTCCATTAACAATTGCTGATCAGTCAGATGGCCTACAGATATTGGAGTGTTACGTGGTAACGTGTATCTGAGGCTTCTTGACCGGCTGCGCAACCTCTCGTATCAATTAGGCTAAATAAGCTGCTCACTTCGAACATTGATATAGGAATTAGAAATGTGTTTTTGAAGACTTTCGTCTGGAGCATGGCATTGTATGAAAGTGAAACATGGACGATAACTAGGCCATAACGAAAGAGAATAGAACCTTTTGAAATGTGGTGTTACAGAAGAATGCTGAAGGTGATATGGATAGATCGAATCACGAATGAAGAGATACTGAATCGAATTGGTGAGACGAGATCGATTTGGCGAAATTTGACCAGAAGAAGAGATAAAATGCTAGGACACATCTTAAGACACCCAGGACTTATGCAGTTGGTTTTTGAGAGAAGTGTAGGCGGTAAGAACGGTAGGGGTAGGCCAAGGTATGGATATGAGAAGCAGATTAGAGCAGATGTAGGATGCAGCAGGTACGTAAAAAAGAAAAGGTTAGCACAGGATAGGATGGCAAAGAGCACTGCATCAAACCAGTCTATGGATCGATGACTCAAACAACAACAACAAGCTATATTCTAGCCTTCAGTCCAGATCCCAGGCAAGATTCGAACCCGAGGCCTCCTGGTAATAGGTAGACATGTTACTCCCTTCATCATCGGGCTACCTGCACAATACTAGTTTGAATGAACATTACAGTACTGGCAGTCGACAGCCATTGCAAATCTGAAATATCGGGCCTGATTGGAATACGAAAATATCAAGGTCTCCCAGCAGTAAAAATAGACTATTTCCTACAATGTATATCAGGATTGAAGCGAAATTTATGTGAAAGCTCCGAAATTGTATTTTCGTTTCCGTAGAGGAATGAAGGGACGAAGACCAGACTATACCAAATTAAGGGAGACATTTATTACAAAACATACAATGAATGGGTAAACCGGAGTAAATATTTTAAAAGTATGTGGCTCAGAATCTCATTTAAAAGTCATGGACCACTACCCTTCTTCAAATATATTTTCACTCCAGCGTTGAATTTCAGCTCCCTGGAGGTCGACGTACCGCGGCCAGAGAGAGAGGAGGGGTGGATGAATAAGAGTGGAATGGTGTGATGGCTAAAGCCACCCGTTTTCCACCGACGTGAAGCGCAATTACATGAATATAGGAAGGACCAGAGAACAGAAATATTGTACTTCCTTTGACATGACTGCAGACCGCGAAATTGAAGAGTTAAAGGACAGATAGACATGTTGGGGATGTAATTTGTTGTCTGGTAGGCTGCAGCTATGTTTCCTGTTCGTGGAATTCACAGAGAGTAAAGGAATTTCTTCAGGGTACTCTTTTTAAACCTAGAGCACTGTTCCTAAACAGCGGTCCGCGATCTGTCGGTGACTCGTGAAATTTTCAAGGGGTCCATCAAGTTATTTCCGTAGCGGTGGATTTTAGATGATGGTGACAATTACTATAATAATAATAATAATAATAATAATAATAATAATAATAATAATAATAATAATAATAATAATAATAATAATTTTGAACTTCAACGTTTCGGACTAATGCAGTAATGTGAAGTGTACTATGTCCCACGCGAACAAAAGATGTTAGTTTTCCCGTCACATACAGATGATGTAATGAAGTTAGGTGTGATTAAAATCACGAAACACGACCTGGTTTCACCACGACGAAGTAAGAACACGGAAAATTTTCCCCCTTCTCCGCTCTTCACAGTCACGATAAACGATCCCAGATCGTGAATGGCGAATAAACCCAAGAGCGCTGGCTGGTTCGAGCTTGCAACATCGAAGCCACATTTACCGCCTTTTAGCTAACATTGAATAAACAATGGAGGGTATTGCTTCCCCGGGCAACGTCAGTGAAAGCACCACCCTGGAGGCTAGTGGAGTTCTATGGAAGGATACTATCCTAATGCCAAATCAATAGGGATACAATGAGGCCAATCTCTCAGAGTCAGTCTCTGCCGCTGGCGCCATGACGCCTGTCCATTGTGTTCATGCTAGAGATCCGGCCGACAGGCCTATACTAGATAACTTAATTTCCGCGTTGGAGGGAAATAAAATTTAAAAAACCTGCATCCATCGCAAAGTGAGTTTCATTTTTTTTTAATTTGACAAGATAATAAATGATCTAGCCTACATTAATCAACAGGTTTACAAGCTTTTATACATCACGGCTGAAACGTATTTTATTGAAAACAGTCTGTTACGGAAATATTATCTGATAGGAGAGCAAAACTGAATGGTAAAGAGAATATTGTTACTTTCCTTAAGAGACTAACCTTATAGTCGCAGTTGAGGTGATGGTAATTATTGTTTTAAGAGGAAGCACAACTTGGCAACCGTCCTTTATTAACACTAATCAAAGAGTCCGGGGTCTGAGACTTCTAAAAAAGAGAGAAAAGGGCCACGAAGGGCGTAAAGATGAAAGACTCCCTTGGCTTCCAGTTCTCTAATACCGTCGGGGTCGGAAAAGTACGAGTATTGACCAAAGGAGGCCGGATAGGATAGATGACAGTGAGGAGCCTGGAACAAGTATGTGGAAGCAATGCCAGGACTCAGATAAGGGCTACGTGGTCACCAATCCATGATTCCAAGTTAAGAGACCCTAGGGCCCCTTAGTCGTCTTTTACGACAGGTAGGGGATACCGCAGGTGTTATTCTACCGCCCTCACCCACAAGGGGTCCTTATATTCGAAGCCTCATTTAGTTCAGTGTCTGCGAAGTGAGTATGATAACCTGTTCAGCTATGTGTAACTGTATTATGTATTCAAAATTAACTACTTTGACAGGTAAATTGATGTCCATGGCATGTCATATTTCTAAAACAATAATCGAGAATAGCCATGTCCTTTCCTCTTTAATTACTGTACCGAATTTTTAAAATATTTGTTCTTAAAGACATGAGAAGATAAAATTGGAATAGGTGTACAATTTTAAGCTGTTAGGATGTGTAATCTTCCAGGATGGCAGTATACTAACTGAAACGGATCAAGAGACAGGCTACGCCAAGGCAGTGAGCTCGCAGTTGCGATCGACGATATTCTGTACGAAAGAAATGAGCTCTCGGACACAACTATTCTTACATTGTCTGGGGCCGGGCTGAGTGGCTCAGACGGTTGAGGCGCTGGCCTTCTGACCCCAACGTGGCAGGTTCGATCCTGGCTCAGTCCGGTGGTATTTGAAGGTGCTCAAATACGTTACCCTCGTGTCGGTAGATTTACTGGCACGTAAAAGAACTCACGCGGGACTAAATTCCGGCACCTCGGTGTCTCCGAAAACCGAAAAAGTAGTTAGTGGGACGTAAAGCAAATGACATTATTATTATTATTATTATTATTATTATTATTATTATTATTATTATTATTATTATTATTATTATTATTATTGTTGTTGTTACCGTTTTTTTGTGGTAGGTAGAGGTGAAAGAAGGTGCGGGGGTGAACGGGTCTCCAACTACGAAATTAAAGTTAATGTAAAATTTAACAAGGTTATATTCTCTTGTCAAAATCAAGAAATAACAAGCATGGAAGGTACAGAGTAGCAAGGCAACAAAAGAGCAACAACAGTATTTACAGGCTTTGGGCTTCGAGCCCCGAACTCACAATTCTTGGGCAGTTAGCCCAAGCTTACATGTACATAAGGTTTAACAAAGGGGCAGAAAACCCCAATCACGCCCAGGAGCGCTTGCTCCAAATTACACAGTAAGACCTAGAGGCACGCAGAAACAAATTTCAAAAGAGCGATCCGCTCTCAAAATTTTAAGCCTATCAAAAAGGCCACACCTAACTCGACCTTCAAGGTGTCCTCTAAGGACATAGACACAGGGGTAAAATACCCAACCTACTGAGGCCTATTAAGTGAGAAAAAGGTTAATTACATGACCTCTAAAATAACAATTTGAGAGGAGGCGATCTGCACTCCTAATACATTTGTTTAAAACCTAATCTGGCTCTAGGCCGCTAATGCAAGGGCTAATCCCATACTACGGAGGTGACTTTAGAAAAGAACAATTTACATTACATTAAGGAAGAATCGGTTGTGAGAAATAAGTTCACCTCAAAACAATATGAGTGGGAGCTCGAGAGGGTTAAGCACTCTCTATCCCAATACGTAGCTTAAAAGAGAATAGATACTAAGAGTCTTTACATTTTAGGGAAAGGTTACATGGTGAAAAAGCTTCGGACCCGCCCCGAGAGTTAAACTGCTGAGCTAGCAAGAAAATAAGTTATTATACGGCCATTACCTGGTTGTTGAACTGCTGTCCGAAGAACGAGGCGCTTCCCGCCCCCTGCTATGTACTTTACACACTGAAAGATGGTAGAGAAGTGGCGCAGAGACCCTAAAATCAGCAGTTTATATACTCTCGCGGAAAGTTCGAGGCGTTTCAGGAAAGAAAACACCCGCCCACAATCATTTATTGGTTAGGGTTAAGCAGCATACCCAATTTGAAGAAGAAACACCTTATTGGTCATAAATTAATTAAAGAAATTCGGGATTGGCTAAATTCAAAACAAGGGGAAAGAAAGGGGTATACAGCCAACTTAAACAATACCAGAAAGAAATTTAACAAGAAACAAACTTTTGAAATAAAAATTTCTCCAAAAAACAGTTCTTTCACCTTGCACTAGGGTGCACTATTGTAGTTCTTCAGTAGTGTCCTCTAGAAGAGAAAGTTCACACTTCTTACTACAAGCAAAACAAAAATACGTCGAAAACGACCCAGTTCAGAAACTTCAAAATTTCCAAGTAGTGACATCTTCTGGGTAACTTGAAAATTAATACATTAGATAAAGTTCGGACTTCCTCCAGCAGAGGATTTTCAACTGGCGCAAAGTTTGAATTAGGGGCGTGGAGGTGTACCGCCCGGTACAATTATTATTATTATTATTATTATTATTTTTTATTATTATTATTATTATTATTATTATTATTATTATTATTATTATAGTTATACATGTCTGTTTCCAGGCACTGTCCGGGAGTGAAAGCTGGGTGGACTCACAAGGAGAGGTCGCCATGTGGTTTTCTAGAAAAGTGTTCAAATTTTGAGGATTTGCCCTTCATTCAAAATATAATTTAGCCTTGTTCGAGCGTTTTTTGCCAATGGGCCTTATTTTGTTCAAAATTTCTTTCTGTCTTACTTTCTTAATCCGTTTACCCTCCAGGGTTGGTTTTCCCCCCGGACTCAGCGAGGGATCCCATCTCCACCGCCTCAAGAGCAGTGTCCTGGAGCGTGCGACTTTGGATCGTGGATACAACTGGGAGGAGGATCAGTACATCGCCCAGGCGGCCTCACCTGCTATGCTGAACAGGGACCTTGTGGGGTGGTGGGGGATCGGAAGGTATAGACAAGGAAGAGAGAAGGAAGCGGCCGTGGCCTTAAGTTAGGTAGCATCCCGATATTTGCCTGGAGGATAAGTGGGAACCACGGAAAACCACTTCGAGGATAGCCTGAGGTGGGAATCGAAACCCCTCTACTCAGCTGAGCCTCCCGTTCCAGCTTTCGTACCACTTTTGAAAGTTTGCGGCAGAGCCGAGAATCGAACCCGGGCCTCCGGAGGTGGCAGCTCATCACACTAACTACTACACCACAGAGGTACCTAAATTAAGGCCACGGCCCCATCCTTCGCTTTTTCTTGTCTATCCCCTCCAATCTTCTCATTCCCCCACAAGGCCCTTGCTCAGCACAGCAGGCGAGGCTACCTGTGCGTGGTACTGGTCCTCCTTCGCAGTTTCATCCCCGACGAAATGTTTCACACTCCAGGGCACTGCCCTTGAGGCGGTAGTGGTAGGATCCCTCGCTGAGTCCGGGGAAGAAACCAACCCTGGATGGAAAACTGATTAAATAAAAAAAATACAAAGTAAAAGTTGTAAATTCTGGTGGCGTCTAGATACAGCGAGCCTGGCTCTTACCCAACGCCCCTTGGTTCGATTCCAAGCAAGGTCAGGGATTTTGACCTACATTTGAGGGCTAGTTCGAGGTGCATTCACCCAACGAGTGAAAAACAATTCGGAGCTATCTGATGGTGAGACAGCAATCCCGGTATAAAAAGTCAAGAATAACGGCCGAAAGGATTCGTCGCGCTAACCACGCGTTACCTCGTAATCTGCAGGCCTTCGGGCTGAGTAGCAGTTGCTTGGTAGGCCATCAGGGCTATAGCGCCATAGGGTTTGGTTTGGCTGGATGTGAATCCCTAGTGGAAAGGATATAATGCTCACCGCACAAACACTGGCCAGCAAAGGAATACTTAATTTTATAAACGTGTAAAGAGTGGTTACCCAGTGCCGAAGAGATGATACTTAGAATCTTACTACCTTCACAATATGTTCCTCCTATTTCAAACAAGAAGATTTTTAAAATCTTCTGTGACGGCCAATATTTGTGCGGTTGAGTGTATCTTCTGTATGTCAACAACGCTTTACTTACTCTTACTTGTTCGAAAGCTATCGCAACATATACTGCATTATCAGAAATTTAATCTTTTGAATTAAAGCGTTGAGATAATAAAATTACATTCCCTCTTACAGCCAAACACATGATATTCAGTAAAATAAATCGTTTCTGTCTAAAAAGTAACTTATTTTTGTATGCAAAAGGAGTATGCTGATTTCGCAACATCAAATGCATGCATATTCTTACTTCTCAAACCACAATTCTCCATACTTTATTTTTTACTTCCAGCAAAGTCGAATATCTCTGACGTGTTTGTGGCAAAGACAGTTCAGTTTGTGAACTCAGTTGCATCTATTAGTTACAGTTCGACGATTAAAGCATCTGCAGTTTTAATATGGAACGTTCGGATACGAAGAAGGGAAATAAAAAAGAAGTGAGGGGGTGGGCTTAGAAAAGATAGAGAGCAAGCAGATTCTCTGTATAACTTATAGATTGGTTTGAAGATGAGGCGTTCACGTGTCTTCCCTTCTCAGGTAGTGGGCTAACCTCAAAGGAGATCAAAGAAGCATGTTCTAAGCTGCAAAACCAAGCTCATATAAGCCCTGCCAGGCAGCATATTAATACTTGGCTCGGGAACTTGACCCGAGCAACCAAATACATACAGCTAATATTGAGAGGGTACTGACATAGTGACTAAATTTTGACAGCAATCGCTCGATTAGTTGTAATCAGACACGGGTCTACTTGTAGGGTAATCCCAAAAATACGGTCTCCTATTTTTTAATAAATACAAACAACCGTTTATTTCTATATTTGCATCATTTTAAAGGTTGAGCATTTACCTATTTTTCTACATAATCGTTATTTCGGTCGATGCATTTTTGTAGACGCTGTGACAGTTTTTGTATGCCCGTGTCATACCAGCTCGCCGCCATGCTGTTCAGGAAGTTATGAACCTCCTCTTTCACCTCATCGTCTGTGCTGGCACCCATCTTGCCACACCTTCCGGTATTCCACTTTTCTGTTAACATTCTGTGAGCGGCGCTTCGGAAAACCTCAGGAACCAAAGAGCAGAGATCATCCAGGGTGATCCGCCGATCTTTACATGCATTATTGACGGTCTCCCGCTCCTTTGTTCGTCGTGAATTTCAGTCCGACCGGCTGCAAACTCTCTACACCACTTACGAACATTTTTGACATCCATGCACTTGGCGGTAACATCCATTCTCAACTGCTGCCAAGTCTAGAATGAGTGCCTCAGCGCGACGTGCTCATGTTTATATGCGAGCGCGGGAAACACTCTTCACAATAATGTAACCAACAGCCACACGAACAGAGTTCTGTATTTATAAAAAAATAGGAGACCTTATTTTTGGGATTACCCTCGTACTTTTACGGTTTTTGGAGAGGCCGAGGTGGCGGAATTTAGTCCTGCAGGAGTTCTTTTACGTGCGAGTAAATCTACCGAACGAGGCTAACGTATTTGAGCACCTTCAAATACCACCGGACTGAGCCAGGATCGAACCTGGCAAGTTGGAGTCAGAAGGCCAGCGCCTCAACCGTCTGAGCCACTCAGCCCGGCAATTTTGAAGTGTACCGGTACTGCAATATGAATATCAAGATAATTTACTTGTATCAGTGCCCGTATAATGAAACTCATGCTGCGCGCAACGCACACACACAACCAACCTTATTATGTTTTATCATCATTTTGTAACTATAACCCCCTTCTCCCCCCCACCCCTCGGCTCTATGGCTAAATGGTTAGGGTGCTGGCCTTTGGTCACAGGGGTCCTGGGTTCGATTCCCAACAGGATCGGGAATTTTAATCATAATAGGTTAATTCCGCTGACACTGGGGCTGGGTGTATGTGTCGTCTTCATCATCATTTCATCCTCATCATGACACGCAGGTCGCCTACGGGAGTCAAATCAAAAGACCTGCATCTGGTGAGCCGAACTTGTCCTCGGACACTCCCGGCACTAAAAGCCATACGCCATTTCACTTTTTACACCCCCCTCCCCCCCCCCCCCCTCGCTACTATCGTCAGTGCTTGAATTTGCACGGCTTGGGTGAAGAGGGATGCCGCCACTAGCATGATTGTTGCTTGCTCTCAGGAGTGAAGTGGAACGTCCAGGTTTCGTCACTCATGACAATCGAATAAAGTTGTCCTTTTCGTTTGCATAGCGGTAAAGATCTGGTATTGCTTCCATTTACTTGTGCCAGGCTCCTCACTTGCATCTATCCTATCCGACTTCCCTTTGTCAACTCTTATTCTTTTCCGACCCCGACAATATTAGGTATGCTGATCCTAGGGAGAAGGGCTGCCTGGCCGAGGCGGTAAAGGCGTGCTCGGTTCGCACGGAAGGACGTGGGTTCGAATCTCCGTCAGAAAGTCGTAAATTTAAGAAACGAGATTTCCACTTCCGGAAGTGCAAATGGCCCTGAGGTTCCCTCAGCCTACACCAAAAATTAGTATCAGGTTAATTCCTGGTGGCAAAGGCGGCCGGGCGTAGAGCTAACCACTCTACCCCATCAAGTGCCGTGGTTAACAATGGTGGAAGCCTTTACCTTCCACACCTCCAAGGGCCTTCATGGCCTGTACGGAGATGTCTTTGTCTTTTGTAATCCTAGGGAGTCTTTCATTTTCACGCCCTTCGTTGCCCTTGTTTTCCCTTTGCCGATACCTTCATTTTTTCAAGCGTAGGACCCCTTCAATTTTTCGTTCTGATTGGTGTTAATAGAGGATGGTTGCCTTAGTTGTACTTCCTCTTAAAACAAAGTTACGTGAATTAAGCGAAATCATGCATTAACTATACAGGTCTCCAGTGAACTCTGCAACATTGGAAATACACAGTTGCTTTTAAAATAACCGTGACAGCGAGAGAGAGAGAGAGAGCAGCACCCACGCTGTCGACCTTGAGGGCAAGCAACAGCTGCCTGCCCGTCTACAGTCTGGAGTCCCTGCTGAGATTCGACCACGCAACGCAGCAGCTGCTGCACTGTGTGAAGGCGATCAACAGGGCAAGAGAAGCCTCTAAATATTGGCCACTTCGATGGATCCCATCTCGAGCAGAAACCTGATAGGCAACGTGAATTTAGGCATCTTCAGCGGAGGAAATTAATATCAAATTTCTCTTGCGTTGATGTGGTCAATTTTTAACTGCGTATGATTGATTCCCCTCGCTCAAAGACTACGGATTTGCATTCTATTTCAAACACGTCTTTTCATGTGCATACAACACAGCACACCACTACTTCTTTTATAGGAAGAGGAGTTAGGACCAAGGAAGATGTTCAATAAATTTCCAAATTCATTGCAATTATTTAGGAAAAGACTACTTAGGTAAACAACAGATAGGGAATCTGCCATCTCGGCGACTGCCTTACATGCAGATCAGTGATAACTGATTGACTGAAAAAAAAAAATGAAATGGCGTATGGCTTTTAGTGCCGGGAGTGTCCGAGGAGCAGTTCGGCTCGCCAGATGCAGGTCTTTTTGATTTGACATCCGTAGGCGACCTGCGCGTCGTGATGAGGATGAACTGATGATGAAGACGACACATATACCCAGCACCCGTGCCAGCGAAATTAACCAATTAAAGTTAAAATTCCCGACCCTGCCGGGAATCGAACCCGGGACCCCTGTGACCAAAGGCCAGCACGCTAACCATTTAGCCATGGAGCCGGACTGATTGATTGATGTCTCATGAAACACCCAAAAATGAATACATTTGTCCTCATAGGGTTGGTGTCAGGAAGGGTGTTCGGCCGTAAAACAGGATCAAATCCACAAGAGATTACCCCAATAACATAGGGAAAAGGGCCAAGAAGAAGAGGAAGTTATTTAAACCAGAAGGTTTAAGTTATATGGAAAGCTGACATCGAAAACATTGAGAAAAATAACGAACAGAGCGATTGACTGCGCGGTTTGGTCCACGTAGCTATCAGCTTGCATTCGGGAGATATTGGGTTCGAACCCCACTGTCGGCAGCTCTGAAGATGGTTTTCCGGGGTTTCCCATTTTCACACCGGGGGGATGTACCTTACTTAAAGCCACGGTCGCTTCCTTTCCACTCCTAGCCCTTTACCATCCCATCGTCACCATAATACCTACCCGCGTCGGTGCGACGTAAAGCAAATTCTAAATAATAATAATAATAATAATAATAATAATAATAATAATAATAATAATAATAATAATAATAATAATTCAGGAAAATTCCAAGCTGATAACATTCAGACGAACAATAGCCTATAGACTCAAAAAAAAAAAAAAAACACCATACACAGACATTCGCAGTGACAGAAAACGCAGGTTAAAATTTTACGATACGCAAAAAATGAACCCTGACAGACTCACAAAACAAACATTCGAACTGTATGAAAAACAGGAGTAAAGTAAAAATAAATACTATGAAATGGGTAAGTGAAATAAAAGGTGATACTTACAACTGGCAAGTTGACGAAAGGGGGCAAACGTAAGGAAATGATCGAAACAACTTGACCAAAAAGAGGCAAGAAGACCACACCAAAAGAATGAAAGAAATATTGATCCAAAGGTAATCAAACAAACGCATCCAAGAGCTTTATGTAGTCTTTATTCGAAAATAATAATCAAGTCACAAAAGCCTAAATTTAAGCATATCTTTTAGGGAAAGAAGTCTGAACTCAACATTAATGTACCTCATTGAGAAGTTGATAAAACAAAAACGAATAGTACATTGAAAAAAATCAAAATATAAAAACATAGGAGAAGAACATTTGATAGGTAAGTTTTAGACGGACTACACCCCTGATGCTTTCTAATGTATCGCTTCTTTACTCCACAAGCATATTCTTATCCTCTTAAGTAACTACCTTGATGTAGATGCCATTAAAGTACACCAAGAACAGCGCCCTCACCCCACAACTTTAATTGAAACAAGGGGAGCGTGCAGTCAGGTGCCATCTTGTTTGTCTTCTCTTAAGACACTTCCTGTTTTTCCACAGGTTTTCACTCCCACCCAGCAGGCAGTTTAAACATTATCACCTGACTCGGCTAGAGTTTACTGCTATACATGCATTCGTGTTACCAGAAAGTTAAAAGAAGAAAAGTGACTCTAATCTCTTACAATCTTCTTCCACTTCATGTGTTAGTAAGTTCCTGGAATCTGGTACACACGAAACTGTATAATTAAATTTTCTTTCAAGAGAACGGCAGCATTTTACTTTGACCGCCCCATTTCAAAAAGAGACACGCGATAAAAAAATACAGAGAACAGTTCAGTGAAAAAACTTCCAAAAGGATTTGATGTACAGTAGCCTATGGGTAGTCATAAGGAGAATTTTTTTTAATGCGTAAATTAATAGGTTGATCGTGCTCAAATTATATGTATCGAGAAAGATATTGTTCAATAAACAAAGCAAGGAATAATGCACATTAGCATGGTCTTCAAGTCTCAGAACATGAGTTTTCATTCGAAACATAAGCTTAAGATGTTTTCTTCGGTACTCATGGGGAGTTCCAATGTTTTGACTTATCAGCCTACAGGAATAGCCGAATAATGACACTACTTTGAAAATCATAAAGAGAGATTTTCATTGGGGTAACCCCATTAACGAGTTTGTAAACAAAATTTACAGATCTCATCTTATGGTTATGAGGATATTTAGGGCTTGTAGTAGGATGTAAAGGAGAAGGCTTGCAGTGCATGAGACCCACACTAGGACTACTTGATATGAGAACTGGAAAAGATCGAAAGGAAAGCAGCACGACATGTTCTGGGTGATTTCAGATAAAAAGAGTAGTTTTACGAAAATGTGGCAAACTTTGGGCTGGGAAGACTTGGGAGTAAGGAGACGAGATGCTCAACTATGTGGTATGTTTCGAGCTGTCAGTGGAGAGATGGCGTGAAATGGCATTAGTAGACGACTATGCTTGAGTGGAGCTTTTTTTTTGTTATTTGCTTTACCTCGCACCGACACAGATAGGTCTTATGGCGACGATGGGACAGGAAAGGCCAAGGAATGGGAAGGAAACGGCCGTGGCCTTAATTAAGGTACAGCCCCAGCATTTGTCTGGCGTGAAAATGGGAAACGACGGAAAACCATATTCAGGGCTGCCGACAGTGGGGTTCAGACCCATCATCTCCCGGATGCGAGCTCACAGGTGCGCGCCCCTAACCGCACGGCCAACTCGCCCGGTGAGTTGAGCTTTTAAAGGTAGGAAAGATCATAATATGAAGATCAAGTTGGAATTCAACAGGACAAATTGGGGAAAATATTGATTGATAGGAAGAGGAATTAAGGATTGGAATAATTTATCACGGGAAATGTTCGATCAATTTCCAAGTTCTTTGAAATCATTTAAGAGAAGACTAGGTAAACTACTGATAGGGAGTCTGCCACCTGGGCGACAGGCCTAAATGTTGATGAATGATGACTGACTGATTCATTGATTGAATGATTCATTCATTCGTCACACACCTATTTTTGGCAGGATTTAAAAATACGAATTATAAAGGCATATTTTATGTTTTTATTTAACGCAATTTACTGAAGAAAAAAACAGAATTCAATGTAACCGTGTAAATGATTTTTCAGAAGATACATTTAAATTTGTCACTGTTAAGAATCGCTGTTATATGCAGATCTTGTCTTTTAAACTGGTGCATGTCCAGTGTCTAGTACCTAACTAACATAAACCTGAACATATTTTATGAAGTCAGAGGAAATCATAGCC
The DNA here is from genome assembly GCF_040414725.1 of Anabrus simplex. Taxonomy (NCBI): domain Eukaryota; kingdom Metazoa; phylum Arthropoda; class Insecta; order Orthoptera; family Tettigoniidae; genus Anabrus; species Anabrus simplex. The sequence goes on along the minus strand of NC_090273.1, from coordinate 120,325,446 downwards.
TTCTAAAGTCAGGAGGTACCAAAGTCGTGGGTAAGAATGTTTAGAATTGGATGTCAGACAAAGAAACAAAAACAAAAACACTTATTTGTCTGTATGATAAGTTGTTTTCGTTAATTTTTACAACACAGGATTAAAGAAGAATACTGAGAATATTCTTCAGTTCATTTTTTACTGACAATATCGCACAGGCATGACATTTACCGGCACTCACTAAATGACTTTAGACTTCACACTTAAGTGGTGCGCCGTGCTATTATAAGCCTTGATATATATGTTGTGTTAAATATTAACTACAAGGTCTTCATTATAATTCTTTGGCATCGCAGTCCTGTAGAGAAATGTTGGTAAAAACCACCAACTAAATCACTGAACCGTAACAACTTCAACTTTTATAGGTGCTTCTACCAGTGTAAAAGTCTGACCATTTTCTCCATTAGGTAATTACAGATACAGTTCAAAATTTCCCGTGTCGTTAAGTAGCAAGTCGAGCTCACGGAATGAATGAGCTGAAATATACGAGTTGCTTAACTTTTACTTCAAAACAGCATTCAATTTATATGGGGCAAACTTCCGCGTGGGTCAACCCATAAAAATGCCACGGCAAATTTCACTTTCATAGTAAGGTTGGCCTCAGTACTCCATAGAGCAAACAGGCAGAATAATTTTTCCTTAAGTCACCCAATAAAAGTTTAATTTCAGGTATAGAGAGAAAATCCTGGCGGTGCTCGAAAGTGCCTTAATAACATGCAATTCTTCTCCTTCGGTACGGCCGAACATCCCGAACTCTACAGGAGAACTCACCTCACGCTGCTATCTCGCTTTTGTTGTACTTTGAATTTTCTGTTTTACCTCAGAAGACAGAAACACAATATCTATATTTTTATATATTGGGGTTACGTGAGTGAACTAGGATGTTCCTGACAATGAAGAAGTGTTCAGAATTTCCTGAAGTCTCTTTCAGAAATGTTTGCATGAAGAATTACCGTACATACGTATTAAATTAGTTGGACTGGTGCTCAAGCCTATGCCAATAATACACTGAAATCATTTTCTTACGCCGGGCTGAGTGGGTCAGACGGTTGAGGCGCCGGCCTTCTGATCCGAATTTGACAGGTTCGATCCTGGCTCAGTCCGGTGGTATTTGAACGTGTTCAAATACGTCAGCCTTGTGTAGGTAGATTTACTGGCATGTGAAAGAATTCCTGCGGGACTAAATTCCGGCACATTGGCGTCTCCGAAAACCGTAAAAGTAGTTAGTGAGATGCAAATAAAAATCTTATTATTTTCTTACAGTAAAAAGAAAAACTGACCGGATTCGAAACTCATGGCCTCCAATTTTAAATTTCAAGACTACCGCGATAACCATAACGGTAGAGGATCACAAGTTTTCAATTGTGAAATTTACGGTACTATTTAACGATGTGGGCGCTCAAGTTTGAGTGTACTAGAGTTCCATATTTGTTAATGTTATTGGTTTTACGTCCCAGTAACATTTCAGTAGTGTATTTGAATGGTTTCTTAATATAAGGGGCATAGAATGAAACCTCATCACAGATGTGAGGTCATTGCTTTTATTTTTTTACTTTAAATACCTGGTAAGACCTCAACTAGAGTATGGTTCCAGTGTATGGGACTCTCACCAGGATTACCTGATTCAAGAACTGGAAAAAATCCAAAGAAACGCAGTTCGATTTGTTCTGGGTGATTTCCGACAAAAGAGTAGTGTTACTAAAATGTTGCAATGTTTGGGTTGGGAAGAATTGAGAGAAAGAAGAAGAGCTGCTCGACTAAGTGGTATGTTCCGAGCTGTCAGCGGAGAGATGGCGTGGATTGACATTAGTAGACGAATAGGTTTGAATGGCGTCTATAAAAGTAGGAAAGATCACAATATGAAGATAAAGTTGGAATTCAAGAGGACAAACTGGGGCAAATATTCATTTATAGGAAGGGGAGTTAGGGATTGGAATAACTTACCAAGGGAGATGTTCAATAAATTTCCAATTTCTTTGAAATCATTTCGGAAAAGGCTAGGAAAGCAACAGATAGGGAATCTGCCACCTGGGCGACTGCCCTAAATGCAGATCAGTATTGATTGATTGATTGCGGTCTTATCATGCCATTTTGTTGCTGGGTAATTTGTTCAGCGTAAAACACTTTTCTTGGAATATAACTGCAATGTAAGATTATTTAGTAACAAATACTTATACATTATAAACAACACGCCAGTGCGTCCAAGAATCATGCAGATGGCAATTTGTTATTAAAGAGTTGGTAACACCCAGCCATGTAGGTAGCAGCACTATCGACTTTCTCGCTGAAAACAACAAGCTGTCCGGTATTGGTGTATTGAAATATTTGTTCAAACCACGGAACCCAGCGGTGAGAGGCTGACGCGCTGCCGCCTGAGCCACGAAGACTACACATTATACGTTACTGGTCCCCACTCCCCATTATTTCTGCACTTCAGTCTTCGGGAAAACCTATTTTAAAACAATTTGGTTTGTTACAAGAGGTGAGAGAAAAGATCAGCTTCGCTCCAGGCACCACTGGGAATAGAATTCGCAACAAGCTTAATAGTCCACCTCTGTGGAGTAGTGGTTAGTGTGATTAGCTGCATCCCCGGAGGCCCGGGTTCGATTCCCGGCTCTGCCACGAAATTTGAAAAGTGGTACGAGGGCTGGAACGGGGCCCACTCAGCCTCGGGAGGTCAATTGAGTAGAGGTGGGTTCGATTCCCACCTCAGCCATGCTGGAAGTGGTTTTCCGTGGTTTCCCACTTCTCCTCCAGGCAAATGCCGGGATGGTACCTAACTTAAGGCCACGACCGCCTCCTTCCCTCTTCCTTGCCTCTCCATTCCAATCTTCCCATCCCCGCAAGGCCCCTGTTCAGCATAGCAGGTGAGGCCGCCTGGGCGAGGTACTGGTCATCCTCTCCAGTTGTATCCCCGACTCAGAGTCTGAAGCTCCAGGACACTGCCCTTGAGGCGGTAGGGGTGGGATCCCTCGCTGAGTCCGAGGGAAAAACCGACCCTGGAGGGTAAACAGACAAAGAATAATAATAAGCTGGCCGTGTGGATCGTCTTAATAAGAAGAACGCTTGTGCATTTTGATATTCCAACTATCCGATAGGGTTAAGTTAACTGGTGAAGCAGTCAATGCTGTAAAAGTAATAGACACAATATCTTTCGCAGATCTTGCTGATGACTTAAATGTTAGGCCCCTTTAAACAACAGACAGACGTTTCGGAGATCTAATAGCGTCGCCAGTCAAGAAACAATGAAAGAGTTGTTCGAGAAATGTTGGATACGGAACATGCAAGAGACGAGTTTGGCTCAAATAAGTGGAGCCTGGAAATTAACATTCACCATAAACTCATGAAAGGAGAAATTCAGGCAAGGAAATATGATCATTTCGTTTTGTACCAAATAACTGCCAGTTCCTGTCTAACAGCTGACCACCGTTTATCGTAGTCTACTTTTATTTATTTTAAATGTAAATACTTTATGCTTGGAGCTTTGTACACTTCGCCAGACCTTCGTGACCTGAAGAAGCCGCTTGATGCCGGAGGGAGTCAAAGACGCACAAGACTATCCACGCGAGCCTGTTTGATATTCCACGCGATACCAATTCTGCCCCATACAGTAATTTTATGATGATTATTAGTATTTTGTGAAGAAATAATGCTTTTCGTAACCATTACTTTCAAGAAGGCGAAGTGGAAGGCAGAGTTCCTCTTATCACACAGTCAGTGGCGTGTACGGTGAAATACGAGGTGCAGGAGTGTTTCACGGTTTAGATGATCCCAAGATGGTTGCATGATTAAAGAAAGGTATGGACTTCGACAGGAAGATGGACATTACATAGCGATCCCGGTGAATTACCTACAGTATATGGCTACCTCTGACGAGCGAAGGACATGTAATGGCTTCCACTACTCGTAACCTCGGTACTAAACGAGATGCTCTATGCCCGGCCGCCTTTGCTCACAGGAATTAACCTGGTACTCGTTTTTGTAAATTAAATAAATCAAAAAAAAAGTAACAGTGTGCAGTCGAACGAAGTCAGGTGATGCACGGAATATCATATTAGGAAATTAAGTCTTAAAGGAAGTAGAAGAATACTGTTACTTGGGTGGCAGAGTAACAAGCAATGGCAAAAGTATGGACGACATAAAATGCAAATTAACACAACCATGAAAGGCCTTTCTTAAGAAACGAATTTTGCACACCTCGAATATTGATATATGAATTAGAAATATGTTTCTGAAGACTTTTCTCTGGAGCATGACATTGTATGGATGTGAAACATTTCGAGACAGAAAGAGAACAGAAGCTTTTGAAATGTGGTGTTCACAGAAGAATGCTGAAGGTGAGATGGGTAGATCGAATCACGAGTGAAGATTTACGGAATCGAATTGGTCAGAGGAGAAAGATTTGGCGAAATTTCCCCAGAAGAAGAGACAGAACGACAGCGCACATCTTAAGACACCCAGGACTTGTTAGTTGGTTTTTTGTTAGAGATAGAACAAGGCATGAATATGACAAACATATTAGGAAACAGTTGTTAAGTAGAAATGAAAAGATTAGCATGGGATAGACTGACAAGGAGAGCTGCATCGAGCCAGTCTATGGATTGATAACTTAGACAACAACAACAACAACAACACATTTTTGGAGTAAACCTCGGTGAGCCATGAGCCTCTTCAGAAGTGGAGATCTCGTTTCTTAAATGTTTTAACTTCCCGAGGGGGAATCGAGCCCACGTCCTTCCCAGTGAATCGAATACGCTTTTCACCCTCAGCTAGAAAGTTCCTAATAATAATAATAATAATAATAATAATAATAATAATAATAATAATAATAATAATAATAATAATAATAATAATAATAATATGACATAGATATTAAAATAAATTGATAATTAAAATTAAGACTAATGAGGGATACCGTAAGCAGGAAAACATTGAGAACTCGATTTACTGAAAAGTCTCTTCCATAAAATACATAAATGTTAAAAAATTAGGATTTTTGCTAGCGTTAAATGTTACAACGTGAATGCAAAAGAAAAGAAACTGAACGTTCACAGACTAAATCTCGGAAGAGCTGATAAACAGGATCTGAGCTTATAATTAGTAATGAAAGATAAAACATTCCATAGAGTGATTTTTGAATGATTCTCAAGTAGAATGATTTGGTTGCTAACAATTGCTATTTTTGCTTTACGTCGCTCCGACACAGATAGATCTTATGGCGACGATGGGACGAGAAAGGCCTAGGAATGGGAAGGAAGCGGCCGTGGCCTTAACTAAGGTACAGCCCCAGCATTTGCCTGGTGTGAAAATGGGAAACCACGGAAAACTATCTTCAGGGCTGCCGACAGTTGGATTCGAACTCACTATCTCCCGGATGCGAGCTCACAGCTGCGCGCTCCTAACCGCACGGCCAACTCGCCCGGTTTGGTTGCTAACTGAACTGAAGTTCTTCCTTCATAACATATTTTATGACTACATTGCTACAATAGTTCTATTGTAACGAAGAGTTCTAAACATACTGGACACTGACTTTGTTTGAAGGATGACGCCTGACATGTTGGCAGATAGGCGACAGGCCTAGTACCGTGTAACGGGCATGAGCCTTCTACTCCACTCCACAGGTAACAACTTTACAGAACCAGTACGTAGAAGACAAGGCGACAAAAAAGAAGCCAAGCTTCATCTTACAACGTTGCCACAACTCTCGAGGTCAGCTCACCACCTGCCAGTCAAACAGCTTCTCCTCGTTGAGAAGTCAACGTAAGGAAATGCATCATTAACATATAGTTCATCTCTCATGGTAGTCGATCATATATGTGCCTGATAAATAAAATATAAATATACTTTTGAACGCAGTGACATGGATGCGATTTGATATGTTCGGCAACCTACAGTATGCTGTTTCTTTTCTTTCAAAGAAGGTGATGGCCTCCAAAGGAGAGTGTGGTTAAGAGGTCAGTCACTAGATGGTGCTGCATGTACCGGCGGGCCCTGTGGAGGTCAAGGAACGTTGAACACAAGCGGCGACGGGAGAAAAGATAACAATGCAGGAGGCTTTGCATTACTCACACCTCATTCGCATTCGGGAAATCACGACGTGAGCCTAGAGGCCTTTTCTTCTTCAACAGATCAATGTATTACTGTAATCAAGTAAACAAAACCTAACTAGCGGATCTTCATGATGATATTCACGATATTTTTGTACAATTTTCTTTAAACAGTTTTCATGCAAATATGCGAATACTTTTTTATAGCAATGAAGCGACTCAAAATGTATATTTATAACGCTGTATTATCCGACATTATTCACTCATCTTTAGAGGAACTTTCACTTCTACCGAGAAAGTATCAATTACCGTACTAACGGATTAACCTCGAACTTATTTTAAATAATTGTCTTCTTTTTCTCCGGTGTCGCGGGTGCGAACTGGATAGCACATGTGGATTTGGCCTGTTTTATGGCCGGATGCCCTTCCTGACGCCAACATAATGTGATGGCAGTGATGTGTTGCCTGAATAGGACGAGGAGAGTGCTGGGACAAACACAAACACCCGGTGCCCGAGCCAGAAGAATTAATCACACGACCAAGCAGACCCCCCCCCCCCCAGAAGTACTGTATTCCACGTTAAAAAATATCGTCTTGTAGTGTTTGATAAAAACTGCGGAAATATATATTTTCTAAACATGTTCTATGGAAACAAACTGAATGGCACACCTCTCAATGCATTCTCTCTATGTTGTTTGTATTTCATCAGCAGTTTCAACGGACAAGATTAAACATACAGTAGTGAAATAATATCCTTTCTATACGGTATATGGTAATTGCAAACAACACCAGAACATTCATTGATATTCACATTAGATTCCATTACACATGAAAAATACTGACATCTGCAGAGACTTTACAAAGTTAAATTACAATTCTCAGCGCTATAATAAAGACAATAAATTATGTAAGTAAGAGACAAAACGTATGTAGAATTATAATATTACATTACTGTTGGACCAAAGAATGGACACGAAGTCAACACATATAAAATCCAAACATATAAACGCCACAAAAATATATATTAAAAAAAAGGAAGAGGCATAACTCAGCGCCGAGGCTCGAATTTTCTTTCTTTTTCAGGAAAAAGCATCGTCAAAAATTACGATTTAACCATCTCAATCAGATGTCATATTTTTGTATAGGAAAAATTATTCAAAATCAGACAGGAAAAAGAAAGGAATATCAGGACGAAGAGTATGGACAAGGCGCAAAGATGTACTCCAGCGAAGGGGTCGTTATAGTCGAGATGAGATCGTCACTGGTGTATCACCAAGGGGAATCGGAGCCAATGTTGTGAAATTTTCGAAAAGGAAAGTCGCGTCCGTGTAGAATTGACTATGATCACGGAATTAACAGTTTCGTTCGTGCCGAGTGAGTTGGCCGAGCGGTTGGGGTCGCGTAGCTACGGGATTGCATTCGGGAAATGGTGGGTTCGAATCCCACCGTCGGCAACAATAAATATGGTTTCCCGTGGTTTCCCATTTTCACAACAGGCAAATGTATCAAGAAACGAAAGTTCAGATGCATAGGTCACATCATGAGAGGTGAACGATATGAACTTCTCCAACTCATCATCGAATGGAAAAACTGAAGGAAAATGATCTGTAGGGAGACGGAGAAATTCTGGCTTAAAGACCTGCGCCGCTGGTATGGACGAACTTTCATTGAAATATTTCGAGCCTCTGTTTCACGAGTTATCATAACCAATTGGATCGCCAATGTTAATAGATGGCGTCCTAAGAAGAAGAAGACCGCCACCTTTCCAAACGTATGATGTGTTAGTGCGACGTTAAACAACAAGAAAAGAACGTAAAATTACAAGCTTTCCACTTTCATTAGCTTAAGTGGGTAAAGAATCCACATCAGGGAACAGAACATGGGAGACGTAATGACAAGTGCTTCCCCAAATTTGGTAGTTTTTTTTTTTAAACCGAGGAATTATATATTACACTGCTTTAGGAATCTCTTCTGCCTTAAAAATAAACATACTCATCTCTGTGCTTGATATTGTAAATTAAGTATGCTAGAACACTTCTACTGTTGACATGATACTGTATAGGCTTTTGGGCTTATGCCGTGTCAAGAAAATAAGATAAAATTCTTTACGTTTCGCAGAGAACTGTGCTTTGCGTCATCAGAAGAAATTTCGACTGTCCACGAGAAAGCGAAACGTAAATAATTTCACCTTATTTTCTTGACACGGCACAACCCCAAAAACCTATACAGTATCATGTCTATAAGTACAGGCCGTGAAAGCATCAATGGCAACTTCTACTGTTACTAATTTACTACCTGGCCAAGAGATCAGTTAGTGTATGAGACCCTCACCAGGACTACTTGATACGAGAACTAGGAAAAATGCAAAGGAAAGCAGCACGACATGTTCTGAGTGGTTCCCGACAAAGGACCAGTGTTACGAAAATGTTGCAGTGTTTGGGTTGAGGAGACTTAGGAGTAAGGAGACGAGATGCTCGACGAAGTGGTATATTTCGAGCTGTCACTGGTGAGGTGGCGTGGAATAACATAATTAGAAGAATAAGCTTGAGTGAAGCTTTTAAAAGAAGGAAAGATCATAATCTGAAGATTAAGTTGGAATTCAGGACGGTAGATTGGGGCAAATATTCACTTAGAAGACGAGAAGTAAGGAATTGGAATAAATTATCAAGGGAAATGTTCGATACATTTACAAGTTCGTTAAAAATATTTAAGAAAAAACAAGGTAAACAATATTGTAAATATGACGCAAACAATTGATAGGAAATCTGCCACCTCGGCGACAGTCCTAAATGCAGATTATTGGTGAATGAGGTCTCTGGCAGGTATTTTAAAGTCTTGGTATTGTCTAGTACGAGATAGGCCAACCTATGTTTATGTGGTCAGTTGCGTAACTTGCTGATCCAGACGAAAGAACGACCATTCTACCCTGCTAGAATTCTGGCTCCGTATTTTTTTTTTTAAAGCGCAAAGCGTGCATTTCAGCCAATTAATCACATACGCCCGAACATACACGACCAAACATCGTACTTACGCCATATAGATGTAAGCTCACACCCCACAATCCCTCGATATACAAAAAAGATATTCAAGCGCTTTAGCGTACGGCGTTTATTTTTATGAGTGAATAATACGTGGAAGGTATGACCCCAGGGTTATCATGAGCCGTGCATATCGGTTTTACTACTACACGAAACTAACCTCATGCTTTCGTCAGGAGATAAGCTGCTAGCATAAATAGTCAATTATTCCGAATAAGATTGTTATCTCCATGCATAACATGTTGTATTTTATCAGCGCAAGTTTTCACCGTAAGTTAACCTGTACAATGTGTGTGTAATTAATAATGCAGAGTCGAGATCAGCTGAAGTTCAAGGTCTGACCTTTTCCAACTCTGCAACAGAATATTTAAAAGCTGCATTCTAACATGTCCTAGAACTATTATAATATCTCGAGCCTGTGCTTTTTGAAAGCAGGCCTCGCGACGTAGGGGTAGCGTGACTGCCAATTACCCGGAGGCCCAGGGTTCGAGGTCCACTCAGACTACGTGATTACACTGATTACAATCGAGGAGCTATCTGACGGACCCGATCTAGAAAGCCAAGAATAACGAGATAACATTTCTGATGAAGTTGCATTTAACTTGTCGGGCTAAGTAGTTTGGACTGTAGAGCGCTGGCCTTCTGACTCCAACTTGGCAGGTTCAGTCTTGGCTCAGTCCGGTGGTATTTGGAGATGCTCAAATACGTCAGCCTCATGTTGGTAAATTTACCGACACGTAAAAGAACTCCTGCGGAGCTAAATTCCGGCACCTCGGCTTCTCCGAAACCGTAAGAGTAGTCAATGGGATGTAAAAACCAATAACATTATTATTTATCATTTACCTCCTTGATTATTCGTTCACTATTTCCTTACTGACAGTGCAGCTAGGTTCCCTTGCAGCGTAGGGAGCATTGTGTTTTTGTCTCGAAGTGAAAAATAAAATTTCTTCTCGAATTGCGGGCGTAAAACGGTACCCATGGCATAAAACTGAATATTTGTAAGTGATCAAATGGTTGAGGTAGGGGTAAGTAAAACCTGTTCCTTCAGGCTTTCCGCGAATGTGCAGGTCAGACGATACAGAGTGAACCAAAGTTCTGTTTCTTGATAAAAAGAGAACATCCGAGAATCTTGCCTGCCTGCACTTAAATGCAAATGGGTTTATCGTGTTAAAACTGGTGGCATGGCTAAAACCGAACTGAGGAAGGAAGAAAAGCAAGCAAGCAAGCAAGCAAGCCTGGACTAAGCGCCGGCAGGCAACGAAAACGGCCCTTTGTTACTTGCTTCAAGGAAGTTTTGGTATGCAAATAACTGTATCCCAACTCCCTATTTTAAAATGTACCCGTTCATCTCGTATGTTATATTCTTGGTGGCCTTTTCTTTCAACTCAAAGATGAGTTTTTGTCTGGGCTTCTCAGAGTTATAGTCAACCGCTTCTCTTGATATCAATTTCTATAACATTTCATATTACAAAGAATATTTCAAGAAAATTTACTTTTCTACCCACTATGAATTTCCAGGGGGTTCGAGCCCCACTGTCGGCAGCGCTGAAGATTCTGTGGTTTCCTATTTTCACACCAGGAAAATGCTGCGGCTGTACCTTAATTAAGGCCACGGCCGATTTCTTCCCACTCCTAGCCGTTCCCTATCCCATTGTCGTAAAGCAAGTTGTGTTAAAAAAAAAAAAAAATCCAGGAATGACTGGAAGTCTGAAAGCTGCATCTGTGAACGACCTGTCTTATAAGAGTTTTCAAGCATCCTACGCGTTATTAACCACCATGTCTGGCAGCATATACTATTATATTGAGCCGGGACCGAACCCAAATATCTGCGCTCCAAGGGAATTGTTTGGATTGAACCTGACAGATAACGGTGACCAACCGTCCCGCATTTTGCGGGACATCTCTCATTTTAACGAATTTTGAAAATGTCCCACGCGGGACGTCGTGTGTCCCGCAACTGTTTCATTTTCTGTCCGAACGAATTTTCACAATACGCAGTCCGGCTCCATGGCTAAGTGGTTAGCGTGCTGGCCTTTGGTCACAGGGGTCCCGGGTTCGATTCCCGGCAGGGTCGGAATTTTAACCATCATTGGTTAATTTCTCTGGCACGGGGGCTGGGTGTATGTGTCGTCTTCATCATCATTTCATCCCCATCACGAAGCGCAGGACCGGGTGAGTTGGCCGTGCGGTTAGAGGCACGCGGGTGTGAGCTTGCATCCGGGAGATAATAGGTTCGAATCCAACTGTGGGCAGCCCTGAAGATGGTTTCCCGTGGTTTCCCATTTTCACACCAGGAAAATGCTGGGGCTGTACCTTAAGGCCACAACCGCTTCCTTACAACTCCTAGGCCTTTGCTATCCTATCGTCGCCATAAGACCTATCTGTGTCGGGGCGACGTAAAGCCACTAGCAAAAAAAGAAAACGACGCGGGCGTCAAGTCAAAAGACTTGCACATGGCGAGCCGAACATGTCCTCGGACACTCCCGGCACGAAAAGCCATACGCCATTTCATTTCATTTCGCAATACGCAATTATCCTGCCATCTACTATAGCTTCAACTAAACATAGCGTAAGCGTTGTCAACAGCATGCCCTTTGAAAGTGAAAAGAATCCGGAGAATCGTTCCGGATGTACTATACCTTCCGACTTCCGAGTTACCGTTAGTCTGTGGTTTGCCGTGTGTGACCATTATGTAGCACGAAGGGCATCAACATAGAAAAGTTCTATTAACTGGGGTTTTTCTTGTAAGTTTTTGTGAATTTTGAAATGGATTCGACGACGGATAAGGATGACTGCACTTCTACCTCGTCCCAGAAGAGAAAGCCATCATTCAAACCCGGAAAAGGAAAAAAGAAATACAAATTCGTATGTGCATAAAATGCAGAGTGGGGAACAAACACGCCGGACTTATCTCCTGATTGAAGTAACGTCAACAAGGCGTCCTGTAACCTTTGCAAGAAGACGTTCAGTATTTATTTTATTATTTCAGAATGTGTTGACTTTTGTATGTTTTCATTTAGATGAAGGGTCTTCAACCCACAGACTAGAAAATAAATTGTACAATAAAGATGAGTGGTATGTTTCTATGTTATTACTTCAGAAAGAAAAAAGAGGCAAACTAGCAACACAATGTTTTTGAAAATGTTAAAATTTTTGTCGTTTTAGAAACAGTTGAAAATGTAGCTGTCTTCCAAAATTGTGGAATGTTCCCCCGTTTTGACTGTCTTGTCCCTCATTCCTTCCTTCAACACTTGGTCACCCACAGATGGACTTGTCCTACAGAATTTTGAAACATCCTACGCAATGCAAACTATCACGCCATGTAGCAGAAACTATCAGACTGAGTCAGGAGCAAACTCGTAAACTTGCGTTCAGAAGGAGTGTAATTAAATGGTAATCCGTAGACTCTTTCTTTCTTTCTTTCTTTCTTTCTTTCTTTCTTAATCTGTTTACCTTCCAGGGTTGGTTTTTCCCTCGGACACAGCGAGGGATCCCACCTCTACCGTCTCAAGGGGTAGTGTCCTGGAACGTGATACTTTGGGTCAGGGAGACCGAGCTGGGGAGGAGAACAAGAACCTCGCCCAGGCGGCCTCACCTGCTATGCTGAATAGGGGCCTTGTGGGGGGGAATGGGAAGATTGGAAGGGATAGAGAGGGAAGAGGGAAGAAAGCGGCCGTCGGTTTAAGTTAGGTACTATCCCAGCATTTGCCCGGAGGAGAAGTGAGGAAACCACAGAAAATCACTTCCGGGGATGGCTGGGGTGGGAGTCGAACCCCTCTCTACTCAGTTGACCTCTCGAAGCTGAGTGGATCCCGTTCCAGCCCTCGTACCACTTTTCAAATTTCGTGCAAGAGTCGGGAATCGAGCCCGGGCCTCCGGGGCTGGGTGGCTAATCACGCTCACCACTACACAACAGGAGCGGACATCTGTAGACTCACCAGTATAAAAATTACTGTAGTATCTATCTTGCTGGTATTAGCTTAAAAATCAATATCACTCGTGTCAGACTACACAGAGGGATACAAGCGAGATTTCTGATAAGCCTAACAATTTACCACTCTCGTCAGCCAGATTCTTTCATTTTTTATAGTTGTAGTTTCCGGGCAAACCAATAAACTATTGGTATGCAGTAATATTTAACCGTCAAGTGCTGTCCCCTCTGCCTCACGAGCATACATACCGCACGTCAACCATGCCAATCACAGAACGAAATATTGTACTTGTTTCCATTCGGAAATCTTAATTAAAAAAAAAGAGCAATAACGTCCGGGGATATTAAACGATAGCAGTACACAGAAACACATGGCTGCTTTCCGTCGAAACATCGATTAAAAATTAAATTCCAACCTCTCACTGATCGGAGTATTTATTGTACTCGTTGCAAATCGCAACAGTTGGAAGTTATTGGAGACTGCTGTTTGTGATAAGAATCCAATGTAACAGACCTTTAATAAAAACCGTAACTTTGATATAGTTTCCACAGTGTATTCCAAACAGAACTGAAAGAGAGATAATCTTTTATTACACGGGAACGAATATTCTCATTGTTATCAGCTGGACTCGATTTTTTTCCGCCGCGTGTAAAATATTTTAAAGGGTGGTGGTGGTACAATAAATTGGGCAAATATCCTCTCCTAACGTGGCCACTAAAATTGCTCACCGTCTGGGTAAAACCAAGGCAAAATTGTCCCCACTTTTACATCCTGGGCTATACGAAATTCCCTGTACTTACGGTAAGGTATACATTGACCAAACATGCCGGGCCACTGGTACGCGTATCAAGGAACATGAACGAAATATTCGTCTCAATCCGCCAGACAAATCAGCAATAGCTGAGCATGCTCTATCGTCGGGTCTTGATGTCGTGTCGTGTTTCAAGATGCTCGAGTTCTTACCCACACTAGGCACCACTGGTCCAGGATTATGCGGGAAGCTGTGGAAATAGGTAGAAATCTTAACAATTTCAACAGGGACACTGGCTATCAAGTAATACGTGGTTGCCAGCCATTAGGGATTTACGTAGGTAGTTCCCTTCCCTGTCCCTTATTCCATTTGGGTGTTTTCCAAATTCGTACGTTCCTCATCGCCAGATGTTTCATTCCAGGCCTGCGTCAATGCCATACTTTCATATATACACCTGCTATGTTATACGACTCCCTCTGTCCCTCCCAGACTGATTCTGATGGTTCCGTCCTCCACCGCTTCGAACACTAGCGCTGTACCGCGTCCAGGGAGCCATTTGGTGACGAACGAACGTACCACTTCCACTTCTGTTATAACGTCTAAATTCAAACCTCATTGTTTGAAAAGCCTGTTTCGTGGACAGTCGAGATTTTCTTTCGAAGACGCAGAGCAAAGTTCTTTGCTAAACGTAAAGAATTTCACCTTATTTTCTTGACACGGCATAAGCCCAAAAGCCTATATCATATCCTCTCCTAATATTAATCAGATGAGAAATGGAAGCCAGACCCTTCGTAGAATGAAGGTATTGTCAAAGAAAGAGAAGAGCTACGAAGGGCGTGAACTTCCTAGGCATCACACAGCCAATACCGTCGGGGTCGGAAGAGAACAAGAGCTGGCCAAGTGAGGACGGACAGGAAACATGAAAGTGAGGGGTGTGCCACAAATAAGTGGAAGCTATGGCAGACTCAGGTAAAGGATCCGTGGGCGTCGATACGAAGTTATGACACTTGCAAGGAGAGACACTTGCACAGAGATGGAATGTATTGGCATTTGCACGGAACGCCAAACATTCCAGGAAATTGCTAAGCATGGGTAGGCCTATGTCAAACAAAGACACTTGCACAGAGACCAAAATAGGGTTAGAATTCAGGAGCAGATGAGGAGATGGTCTACCCAGTAAAAAGATAGATAGATGGATAGATAGATAGATAGATAGACAGATAGATAGATAGATAGATAGATAGATGCCTTTAGAGTTCACTGCTATTGGTGATAGCTGGTGACAACTAGTGTTCCATGTTGAACTGGTGATAATTGTTCTGCAATAATGGAGTTCACCAATACTACCAAGGGGACCCTTTGTTGATTTACAACGGACATCAGTAGATTATGGACTGTAAAAAAAAAAAAAAAAAAAGAAAAGATCAACTGACTCATTGGCGGAGCGTAGATTTCAAGAAAAGGAAATGGAAAGGAAGAATAACAAGAAAAAGGAATTCAGTTTTAGGCAGGTAAGTCGTGTTTGCATTCCGGATGAAGCAGGGAATGAAGTGAGAAAAAGTAAAAAAATAAATAAATAAAAAACCAGCGGGGGAAACAGAGACTATGGTTTCAACAAATTAGACCTAGGCGGTAGGCCAGCTCTTCAATCGAAGCTATGAGAAGTACTGTAAGCGTCTATTAATACCGGAGTTTATGAAAATAGAGGCTCCGTGCAAATGTCATCATCCTACTTCTGACTCACCAAGTACTGCTAGGTAGAGTGAAGAGCTTCGTGCAAGTGTCACTCCGTGCAACAGTCCCAACCCCCCGACAATCCATGCTCCCAAAATGAGAGTACCGGTACCTGCGGATTCCCCTTTCAGTCGCCTCCGATGACGCGCAGGAGATACCGTAGGTGGATTCTACAGCAGGGGAATACCGGATGTTACGAAGCACACAGGCCATGGCCGTTCGTCTTCCAATACACTCTACTCTCGATTTACCGCAATCGGATCAACCTAAACACTAAAAAATGCACGAGTGTTAGGAAAATTAATGAAATGGCCGTGAGTGTTCGAGAACATGTTCGGCTCGCCAGGTGCAGGTCTTTTGATTTAACGCCGGTAGGTGACCTGCGCGTTGTGAAGAGGATGAAATGATGACGAAGGCGACACATACACCAACCTCCGTGCCAAAGAAATTAACCAATGATGGTTAAAATTCCCGACCCTGCCGGGAATCGAAACCGGGACTCATGTGACCATAGGCCAACATGTTAACCATTTAGTCATGAAGCCGGACCTCCTCTTGGTGCACCTTATAACCTGACTTTTCACCCGTTTATTATCATACCACAGTCTGCTGTCCATCTCACAACACTGTTGAGGTCTTTCTGCAGTCGCTCGCAAATCTGTAACTTATTTATTACTCCATACAGTACATCATCTTCCGCAGAAAAGCCTTATCTCCACTCAGACGGTTGAGGCGCTGGCCTTCTGAACCTAACTTGGCAGGTTCGATCCGGCTCAGTCCGGTGGTATTTGAAGGTGCTCAAATAAGTCAGCCTCGTGTCTGTGGATTTACTGGCACGTAAAAAAGCTTCTGCGGATCTAAATCTCGGCACCTCGACGTATCCGAAAACCGTAAAAGCAGTTATTGGGACATAAAAACAAATAGCATTATTTATTATTCCTTATCTCCGGATTACTTCTTCTTCTTCTTCTTTATCTGTTTAACCTCCAGGGTCGGTTTTTCCTCGGACTTAGCGAGGGATTCCACCTCTACCGCCTCAAGGGCAGTGTCCTGGAGCTTCAGACTCTGGGTCGGGGATACAACTGGGGAGGATGACCAGTACCTCGCCCAGGCGGCCTCACCTGCTATGCTGAATAGAGGCCTTGCGGGGGAATGGGAAGATTGGAAGGGATAGACAAGGAAGAGGGAAGGAAGCGGCCATGGCCTTAAGTTAGGTACCATCCCGGCATTTGCCTGGAGGAGAAGTGGGAAACCACGGAAAACCACTTCCAGCATGGCTGACGTGGGAATCGAACCCACCTCTACTCAGTTGACTTCTCGAGGCTGAGTGGATTCCGTTCCAGCCCTCGTACCACTTTTCAAATTTCGTGGCAGAGCCGGAAATCGAACCTGGGCCTCCGGGTGTGGCGGGTAATCACACTAACCACTACACCACAGAGGCGGTTTCTGCGGATTACATGAAGATAATTTTTTTTTTTTTTTTTGAGAGAGAGAGAGGGGTGGTGCAGGGGGGCGGGGCGGGGGTGTCTAAAACCATAGCTATTTAGTAAAAGTAGACTCCTGTACTGTGTATGTTTCAACATGCAATGTCAGGATTGTCAGATCGATGGAATTCATGGTGAATATTTTTAAAATAAAACCTAATACACAAAGTTATAGCGGCGAAACTAATACCGAACAGTTGTGTGTGCGAGGAAAAGTATGAACAACGAAATAAATACATATTTATTTTATATCAATATCCCCAGTAATTTCCTCTAAGCATTATGTTACTTTTAAATAAAAATTATTTACGCAGTCATGCCGTGTGAATTCCACTCTGTGTAATTTCCGCCGAGAGGTCAGAGCATTCCATACCACACTCATGGAGAACACAGGAGGCCCATGATGCTGTTCCCGCCAGAATTCATTAATCGAGGATGGCTGGATATTGAATATGTATTAAATCTCATTAGGTATATTGATAATGATAAAATACAATGCATTAGAGTTTGCAATATCACGAACATATTAATATCGCCGGTCAGATCGAAAGAGAAAGAAATATAGAGAGAATTGAGAGACAGAAGGCTGAAGGTGTAGATATGAAACAATTGCAGAGGATGAATTTCCACCGTTGTATCTTTCTACTGCTGTTCTGAGAATTCCATGCGAAATGTATAACAGACAGTTACACAAGCTATTTAGTTAGGAAATAATTCCCTTGTAACATGATTCACAACGACGCAAAAAAGGTAAAAAGAAAAGGCTTACAGTAGACCAAAGGAGGTAGAATTGGAAACGAGTAAGTAGCAACGTAAGCAGAAGCAACGCTCGACACAGCTATAGTTTCCAGGGTCGCCAACCCACGCTGCCAAGCTGAGAGCTCGCAAGATCCCTCTTTAATCATCTTTTACAACAGACATTGAAAACCGTGAGCGTACTCTACCCCCCCCCCCCCCCACACACACACAGGGAATGGAACGAGATAACAAAGGGGGATAAAGAAATAATTTGTGTTTCAGTTAAGAATTTCGTAAATTTGTTTGAAACCATGCGTTATCTTATGGCATGAGATTTTATTTATTTATTTATTTATTTATTTATTTATTTATTTATTTACTGTGGCCTAACGTCGGCGATGATGAAATGGGAAAGGGCTAAGAATAGGACGGAAGGACCCAGCGAGTTGGTTGGATAGTATGGGCCTCGAAACTGTGAGATTGCAATCGGCAACCGACTCGTTGGTCCTGATGAATGTTTCCCGTGGTTTCCCATTTTCACACCAAACACATGCTGGGGTTGTACCTTAACTGAGGTCGCGGT
Organism: Anabrus simplex; assembly: GCF_040414725.1. NCBI lineage: Eukaryota > Metazoa > Arthropoda > Insecta > Orthoptera > Tettigoniidae > Anabrus > Anabrus simplex. The sequence continues at coordinate 120,307,109 of NC_090273.1, read as the reverse complement.
CGTTTCCTTTCCAATCCTACCCTTTTCCTGCCACATCGTTGCCGAAAAGTTATTCGAATTGGTGCGATGTTAACACACTAGCAAAGAAGGAGAAGAAGAAACATGAATACTTAAGGTAAACTATTGCATATTCTGTTTAATGTTTATACTTTTCAAGTGTACGTTCTTCAGATTTCAGTTTACTTTTCCCTTCTTCTTTTTTTTTTTCTGTAATAGTTGTTCTGTGCATTGTTTTCAATGTTGATGCGACATATAGGGGATTATTAAGCCTCAGTGGCAAATTCTAACCAATAAATTCAAATTAAAAATTGAAATTCAACACCCGCAGATAATCCCATGAACAGTCTGCCTCTGTAGTGTAAGGGTTAGCACTATAAGCTGTTGCCTTTGGAGACCCGGGTTCGATTTCTGGTACTGCCAGAAACTTAAGAATGGCAGGAGGGTTAGTATATGGTTAAAATAGTACATGTAGTTCACCTCCGTTGGGGGTGTGCCTGAAAAGAGCAGCACTATCTCGGAGTGAGGACAAGAATTGACTTTTTATCTCTGTAAGTCCAAACTTCGCACCATTCATTACAGAGACTAGTTGCATAATGAATGCTGTTACTAGTCCCGATCATTCTCTATTCACTTTGAAACTGTCAAAGCCAAAGATGAAAGGGAATGAACCAGACTTGTTCTAGCCAACATTCGAAGATACAGTGTGCAGTGCAAACATCACATGTCACCAGAGATGGCCATAAACTAAATTTAGTTGTCTTTCGTGAATTAGCTTCCTCTGTGGATCAATGGAAGAGTGTCCGCATCCGGATCAGAAGATCGCGGCTTGAAACCTGGCAGACGCAACCGAATTTTTGAAAGGCGAAAACAAAAATCCATTCGACACTATATGTCATACGATGTCGGCAAATGAAAGATGTCGGTTGAAACATACAATCGCCCAACAGAAATCTGTTTCTCAGCCATCTGGCAGAAGATTTAAAAAAAAATACAATTTGCTTTACGTCGCACCGACACACATAGGTCTTAGGACGGCGATGGGATAGGAAAGGGATATGAGTGGGAAGGAAGTGGTCATGGTCTCAATTAAGCTACAGCCCCAGCATTTGCCTGGTGTGAAAATGGGAAACCACGGAAAACCATCTTCAGGGCTGCCCAGAGTGGGACTGGAACCCACTGTCTCACGAATGCAAGCTCACAGCAGCACGAACCTAACCGCACGGCCAGCTCTCACGGTACCTAGCAGAGTAAAACGTAATGTTGAAACTGAAATGCGGACAGCCCAGCTGGCGTCCGTCCGGCTACTTGGCTGAATGATTTACGCAGTGGCCTCCTATTCAGAGGGCCCCGCGTTCGATTCCCGGGTGTTTTAGCCGCGTCTGGTTAATTCCTTTGGTCCATATACTTCATAGAGTTTACTTGCGGTTTTTAACCGGAAGGTTCCAAAATCGAAACCGGAATCCCTGGAAAGTAGTACGCTATAACCACGTGGGATGCTGGAGTTACGTTTAGCAACTCTGCTGACGGAATAGCCTATATCCGCAGTCAAGCGCACACCTGATCACTCGCTTCAGTATGTGGATCAGTTCAGAAATGTCCAACTACAGTTAACTCACTGCTTTCATATGACAAACATATTCAAAGTTCGACTTCGAAACCTTCCAGCTAAAACTACCAGCTCCGGGAGATAGTGGGTTCGAATCCCACTGTCAGCAGCCCTGATGATGGTTTTCCGTGGTTTCCCCATTTTCACACCGGGCAAATGCTGGGGCTGTACCTTAATGAAGGCCACGGCCGCTTCTTTCCATCTCCTAGGCTTTTTCTATCCCATCGTCGCCATAAGACCTATCTGTGTCAGTGCGACGTAAAGCCACTAGTAAAAACTAGCAGCTAATTTTTGGGTAAGTGAGCTTCCCATAAGCCGGTCCCGTGGTGTAGGGGTAGCGTGCCTGCCTCTCGCCCGGAGGATCCGAGTTCGATTCTCGGCCAGATCAGGGATTTTTCTCTCGACCTGAGGGCTGGTTCGAGGTCCACTCAGCCTACGTGATTAGAATTGAGGAGCTATCTGACGGTGAGATGGCGGCCCCGGTTTCGAAAGCCCAGAATAACGGCCGAGAGGATGCGTCGTGCTGACCACACGACCCCTCGTAATCTGCAGCCCTTCGGGCTGAGCAGCGGTCGCTGGGCAGGCCAAGGCCCTTTCAAGGGTCTTAAGTGACGTGGTTTTCTTTTAGCTTCCGATAGGATTTAGATGATTTTAGCAGAATTTCAAGGTATGTTTCGATATAAGTTGATAGTTACCTTACAAGTAAAACGGGCAAAGGAAAGGAAAGGTAAGGAAAGAAAGAAAGAAAGAAAGAAAGAAAGAAAGAAAGAAAGCAGTCAAGATAGCGTCAAATCAAAATGTCCGCTCATGGTAACTGACGCCGTAAGATGATGGTGATTATTCGTGAATTATTCTCAGGTTCTTGAATCTTGCTGAGCTATACAGGAAAGTAACGAACAAAGGGATAATTCGATAGATAAGCCAGCGTGAAAACCCCAGGTTGGTAGCCCGTGAGTGAGGAGAAATTTATCCGTATCGGGCTGGTTAGATATACAGTGAACTGTCAAACAGTGTGAAATTAATTGCGGCCACAAGTTTCACTACAGAGAGAGAGGGGGAAGTGTAATCAGAAACTAAACTGCAAAAGTTGTTTAGCAGAGTCTGAACTGAAGGATAGAAGCAAACACATATATGAAAGGATATAGCAGCTTAACTCTGGATTCCCTGTAGTAAGACGGAAGAAGGGCGACTCCTGGTTTCTCTAGGATAGAGACGATGAATTCGAAGTTCTCATGTTAAATTCTAAGAGGGTGACAAATTTTCAGATAAAAACCTATCTGCAATATCCACAGCACATCAGAATACACAATGTTAAAAGGATGGTTCAACAAGTTTCAAACTTCCGATCCGTGTCCCCGAAAACTATAAAAGTAAATTTAAAAATAATAATAATATTAATAATAACAATAAGAGAGAGAGAAAGAGAGAGAGAGAAATCCAAAAAGGATAGCTACATTTAAAAAGGGTTACCATGAAGAAACAGCCTCGTAATTAGTTTTTGAAACAATATCTCAATAGTATTTTGAATTGAAGTGTCAATTATTTATTGATTTATAACTGTTAGGTTCTTCAGTTTGCCGAAACTAATTTTGAAAAAGAAAACATATGGTAACAGTATTATACTTGAAAAAGAAACAGCCGGGTGAGTTGGCCATGCGGTTAGGGCCGCACAGCTGTGAGCTTGCATACGGGAGATAGTGGGTTCGAACCCCACTGTCGGCAGCCCTGAAGATGGTTTTCCGTGGTTTCCAATTGTCACACCAGACAAATACTGGGGATGTACCTTAATAAAGGCCACGGCCGATTCTTTCCCATTCCAAGGCCTTTCCTTTCCCATCATCGCCATAAGACCTATCTGTGTCGGTGCGACGTAAAGCAAATGGTAAAAATACTGACACACTTGGGATTTCCAAGTAATGATAAGATTGAGGGGAGAAGACAGGGGAAAGGGATTCAAGCCAACCTACTGTTGCTTCATAGTTTCTGCAGACACAACAGGATACTCCTCAAGATTGCAAGAGCCCCAGTTTATACAGTCTTTTATTGTTTTTTTTTTTTTCAAACTGAAATTTTTATAATATAAATATATGAATATAAATAAAAATATCTATAATGCGATTATTTTGTTTCCATACATCTGAAAATCAACAACCACCACTAACAGGGCGCACGAGTAAATTCAATTACTATGTATTTTGAACGTTCTCACATCATAATTCACCTGTAAGTAAACGCTACACATCAACGTGTAGGAGGCCTTGGTCAGAAATATAGGCACACAATATGTTCATTATCATCGTCATACCTTTCAAAGGAGGTACCGCGACGTAAAGCCCCTAGCAAAAAAAAAAAAAAAAAAAAAAGTACCGATAGTGAGTAAAAATCAATTCTTATAATTTCGAAGGACTACGCCTAGTCCTCAATGTATCACTCCATAGAAGTAGGTAAGACGACTTTCAATTTCACAAAAACATACTTCGGATGATTTCCTTTCCGTCCCTCCCATTCTGTAGCTTCTGTTCGGGTCATGTCAAAGACGTGACAATTTGATGGAAGGTCTCTACCTGCCTTTCAAACACCTTAGAAAAATTCAGGAATGTTTTACTGCACCTTTTATTTTTTATATCTTCTCTAAGAAGGTTTGGTGTGTTGTTGTGTGTGGTTTATTACTGTCGTATTGTGGGAGGGAGATGTCTCGTCAACTTCTCCCCGCCCCTCATACTCCCACATCCCACCCTGATATCCTACAACGAAGAAAACGGTCTTCACCAGCGCTGAACATCAGATAGAACGGGGCGTAATTTATGATTCTCAGACAACATTCAATACAGGGAGGTAGGAGGAAAGTCAGACAGAAAAAAGGAAGAACACAGGCTTTAGAGTGGTACCGTGGCCATTTGAGGAAGCCAAAACCCTAAAAATGCATTAGCATAAAACCACAGGAGAAGTGGATCGATATCACAGGGGAATGGGCCAGCTTCCAAATGCTGACACACTTGGGATCTCCAAGTGGAGATAAGATTGAGGGGAGAAGACAGGGGAAACGGATTCAAGCCAACCCACTGTTGCTTCATATTTTCTGCAGACACAACAGGATACTCCTCATGATTGCAAGAGCCCCAGTTTATAGGCAGTCTTTCAGATTGTGTTTCTTTTTTTTTTAGACTGCAATTTTTATAATATAAATAAATTAAAACGCGAACGTCATTTCGTATCTTTAAGCCGTTTCCCCCTTGAGCAGTAAAACTGAACAGTCCCAGGTAATAAGATTTATACCACTTCAAAAACCCTAACTTTTAAGAATTCTGTCTTAGCATTTCTTCTTTTACGTAAAATACTTGGAGGTATTTTAACTCTAAATAAGATCTTATAAAAGACCAAAACCAAACCCCATGGCTCAACAGCCCCGGAAGGGCTTTGACCTACCAAGCGATCGCTGCTCAACTCGAAGACCTGCAGATTATGAGGCATTATGTGGTCAGCACGATGAATGCTCTCGGGCGTTATTATTTGTTTTCTAGACCGGGGCCGCCATCTCAATGTCAGATAGCTCCTCAATTGTAAACACGTGGAACAAGTGGACTTCGAACCAGCCCTCAGATGCAGGTAAAAATCCTTGACCTGGCCGGGAATCGAACCCGGGGCCTCCGAGTAAGAGGTAAGCACACTACCCCCTCCATCGTGAGGCCGGCAAATACGATCTTCTAATGGTTAAAATTATTCTCCAATGAAAACATTCAATGCTGGTCTCGCAACCGGACGTGGCGGATGTGATTATTATTTTCAGAGGAAGTGCAATTTGGCTACCATCCTCTGTTAACACTAATCAGAGGAGAAATGGAAGAGGTCCGACCCTCCGAAGAATGAAGGTATCGGCAAAAAAAGGGAAAGGCCACGAAGGGCGTGCATTAGATTCGCTCAGCGTCGCAAACCTAATATCGCCGTGCTCAGAAGAGAACTAGAGTTGAACCAAGGAAGGCTGTATAAGAAAGACTAAAGTAAGGAGCCTAACACAAGCCATACCAGACTTCGCTAGTGGCCCTATGGTAACTACATTACGCTTATAAATTGAATATCTTGAGAAGCTGGGGCTTATCCCCTTTTATTCGCCTCTTATGACAACCAGGGCCTCCACCCACTGGAGGTCACACTGGACAAAGTGTCTGAATAGACAATAAGAGATAATAAAGAGAGGAGATAATAGAGATAAAAGAGAATAAGAGAGGAGAGGAAGTAATGGCTGTGAAGAAAAGAGAGCACAAAAATTTATTTTGCAACTCGTGAGGCACCTAGCAACTATGGTATTTCCTATTTTAGATTTCGGAGCTGTAATTTACAGCGATACCTACTTGAGAGTAATCATTATAATACCAAACTCCAGCGAGTTCAGAATGCCTGTATGCGTTTCGTCTTCAATATTTGTAAAGATTGGCATGTAAAATCTCACTTCAAGGCCACAGAGTGGCTGCGATCATGCTCAGTAGCTTGCTTACTGCTGAAAAATGAAAACCTACATCCTGTTTTCCAGTCAGTGACCGGGTCAGGGATGAAATGAATGAAGACCCCATCTTGCGGCGAGGATAGGAACTGTGCCTGCTGCCGAAACCTGTCACACTCCTCTGGGGCAATGATTAATGACTGACAAATGAAATGATAGTGGGCAGTGTTGCTGGAATGAAAGATGACAGGGAAAACCGGAGTACCCGGAGAAAAACCTGTACCGCATCCACTTAGTCCAGCACAAATCTCACATGGAGTGACCGGGATTTGAACCACGGAATCCAGCGGTGAGAGGCCGACGCTGCCACCTGTGCCACGGAGGCATTTCTTACTGCTGAGAATTTTAAAATATATTGCTCCCTCATACTTGGCCAAGTCCATTGTTCATATGAGTCAAGTGCGTGATCGGGACAATATGTTTATAGCTAACACCCTTCAGGTTCCACAGCATCGTGCGATAAAGTGTAGTAAATCGTTTGTTGTCACTGTCTCTCAATTGTATAATTACCTTAAACTATATGTAGAGGCATGACTTTTTCGCGTGCCAAAAAATATTTTGAAGCGATTTTGAGATAACATAAGGAATCATATGATTCTGGTTAAAAAAGTCATTTTGTTTACGCGAATTACAGCGAATTGAAGCGAAAAAGCTAGTTTAATACGAAATTGACTTATTTTGCAATAAGTGCGAAACTGGAGCGAAATTCATGGAAAATAACGATCTTGTAATTGCATTCCAATATCACGTGTGTGAAGGGAAACAGAAGACAGAATAAGGATTTCTCAATTCGACAGATTGACAGATTCTTATTAATATTATATAAGATCCCTTAATGCTATGGCGATATAGAGCGAAAGCTATGGCCATGTAGGATGAAAGGGTAATTTGTTATGAGGAGTAATGAATGATTAGTTTCTCTTTATTTACATTTCTCATAAATAACGTCATAAACGTCATGAATTAAACCTTTATGAATAATTTTGGGAAATAATTAAAGCGAAATTAAAGCGATGGGGTCAACCCTATTTCGCAAAATAACGCTAAAAATTGTTTACTTTTCGCGAAATCGATCATAAATTAATGGAAAAAAATCATACCTCTAACTGTATGAAATACAGCAATATAGTATCAATAATCGGAAAAAAATATCTTAAATACAGCGCTACCTTTCCAATTATTAAGCCCTGTAAGTGACTTTTCACCAAATTAAATATTAGGAAATATCATAATCTCCTCGATATATTTTAGATGTTTAGTTTTAATCTTAATTCATCCTCGACATTAAAATGTATCTTAGGTTTGTCTTATGTGTTCTCTTCCTCGTTAGTACAGTTTAGCACAGTCCACGTTTCTTTTTTTTCTTTCTTTTTTTGCTAGTGGCTTTACATCGCACCGACACAGATAGGTCTTATGGCGACGATGGGATAGGAAAGGTCTAGGAGTTGGAAGGAAGCGGCCGTGGCCTTAATTAAGGTACAGCCCCAGCATTTGCCTGGTGTGAAAATGGGAAACCACGGAAAACCATCTTCAGGACTGCCGACAGTGGGATTCGAACCCACTATCTCCCGGATGCAAGCTCACAGCCGCGCCCCCTAACCGCACGGCCAACTCGCCTGGTAGTCTATGTTTCTGATATGTTAAAAGTATTATTATAATTTCCTAGATGTATCTTGATTAATCCTCAGTATGGAAATGTATTTTGCGCTCTTTTATGTCTTCTTATTATTAGATGTTGTACATTAATTGATAGGCTACATTTAATTATAGTGGCAGTTAGTTACAGCCAAAGGGTCCTCTGGTCCTACATGCCATTGTCTTTAAATGAATAAATTTCTACATTGCTACATCTGATTAGTCTGTCGCTTCTCCTCCTAGGCCAATCCAGCATGGGCGACGTTGAGCTGGCAACCCTATAGATCAACAAGCACCCCCCCCCCCCGCCCCTTTAATGTTTTGATGTCCCTATAGTCGTAACACTGAAAGATGCAATCTGACAGTTCTTAGAGGGAGGTCCATTTACTGCCTGCCTGGGTGGGGAGAAGGGAGTAGGTTGCCATGGAAACATGGGCAGACCCATTGCGGTTGCCATGAAGATAAGCTTGCTGGCCGGGTTCAGTTGCTTGGAGTTGCCATACCTCTCACTTCTGAGTTACGTACAACAGCACACAGCGGTCTGAACGAACCAGCAAATGAGCAAGAAGCGAAGAGGAGAAAGGAATGCAGAAATGTGGCAACATCGTGCAATACTCCTCCCTCCAGCTCTATCAGTCAAAACGCTTCTTTTATTACTACGGGTATAGATGGCAGCACGCGGTTCTCCAAGCGCTGCATGGATAGTGTTTGACACAAGTTCAGTCAATGGCAGGCCCAGTGAGGGTGGATGGTCGCTCAGTACGTCTTACAAGTAGTGAATTGGAGGTCTCTTAAACTTTTATCGAATCGTTAAGGAAATATGAGAGTGCCATGGCAAACTATCATCTACTGCCCTCTTTTTTATAAGTGAAAATTTTCAAACCAGTTTTCTTCCGAACATGTGACAGCGAAGTAATGCAATTCCTTGTGATCAGAGGTGTCTAGCATTGCGATTATTGAGCATGGAAGGAATCTTGTAGTACCGTCTCCGTAATGTGGGAGGGGAAAGCTTTTAAGAGGGGGATGGATGAGGCTTGTCAAGGCAGTTTGCTGACGAATTAGTGGCACACTAATGCATCAAGGAGCTGCTGAGCTGTATCAGCGCTAATCCACTTGTAAGGCGCTCTCTAGTGATTTATGGTTTCGACTTCATACGAAATAGCTCTCGCCGCTACAGACGTCAAGCTGGCGGTTTCCACGAGATGCTCCCGATTATGTGAAAGCGATGGCTGCAATTCGTATAAACATCGATATAGCTCGCATTCCAATACACCACAAGCGCGTTCGCTTACCTTCCATATCTACCAACCACATCATTTTTTATCCCCCTTCTCTATCACGCATCAGATATTTTGAAAGAGAAATTTGCAAGGTGGAAAAAAACGTGACATTTAAAAAAATGTTTCCTTCTTAACAACCTCAGTAAATTTTGGCTCCCCTCGCCTTCACACACATGGTAGTAATTCTCACAGATATTTGTGTAATCTCAGGTTACAGACCACGCTCCTTCACCTTGGGGTCATAAAAAGTAATTTAGAATTATTTATTTCATGCCTTTCGACGATCTACTGACCAAATAACATGACTTGTGATTATTGTTTTCCGAGGAAGTACAATTGGGCAATTAACCTTTCATAACACTGATCAGAGAAAAAAGGAAAAGGTCCGAATCTTTGAAGAATGAAAAGCCTCAGAGGGCGTTGAGATGAAAGACTCTTTAGATTCCAAAAAACCTAATATCGCTGGGTCTTTACTCCTTTTTAGAGGAACTTTCCAGCTTACGTTCGGGAGACAGTGGGTTCGAACCCCACTGTCGGCAGCCCTGAAGACGGTTTTTCGTGGTTCCCCATTTTCACACCAGGAAAATGTTGGGGCTGTACCTTTATTAAGGCCACGGTCGTTTCCTTCCCATTCCCAACCCTTTCTTATCCCATCGTCACCATGCCATATAAATGAAACATTTAATACAAGGTGTATCTAGAAAGTATGGTGAATGGACCGGTATCGCAATGGCAACATGTGGTGACATTGCGTGTATGCGCATGTGAATAGAGAGACATCTCGAGAAGCACTACATAACGTTGAACACACGGAGCGGAAGCAAGTTATTGGTCAGCTGCGGCCAGTTGAACGTAGTGCCTGTGAAGACTCGTGTCATAGTGCAGTGGAGCAACCCATAAACATGGTTACAAACTGGGAAAAACGGTGATGGAAGCGCATGCGTTGTTGTTGTTCTTGTTGTTGTTGTTGCGCTTTCGGGATGGACAGAAAACTCTTGATGATTCGCCACGTCTTGAACTTGCCAGATCTGGCTCCTGCAGGTTTCTTTACAGTTTCCAAAGATGGGCCACATCAGTGTTTCGATCGATTCCAAAATACGCCTTACAGTTGTCAGGAGCTGTATACACATTGCCAAAAGTGTATTGTGGGCCAATGGAGAACTTTCAAGGTGACTAAAGGTATTCTGTTTGTAACGTCTGTTTTCTTTGTGTTATGTTATCATTCACTGTAGTTTTTAGACGCACTTTGTACTTTCGGGACACATGCATGAAATCCTGCAAAGCTATGTTGCTGTTTCTGTTTGCTGAAATTGCTAGCTTATTATGTAGAGACTCTAGTTGAATTCAGTACCTAAGTGCACTAAATTCTCAACACCGTCAGGGCCACACCTCTTTTTCTCATGCATTGCTTTTTACATCTTCGCTCAACTCTTTACGTCTGTTTTGTCAGGCAGTTGACGGTATCACACTTAGGAGAAGGCTGCGAAGCGTTATTTCCGGCTGGTCAACTATGGCAGTCACCGCGGAAAGGTTGTTTTCATTTGAGAGATACAGTGTGAGGTTTCATGTTGGGAAATTCAATCATCATTTCCTAGATTTTCTTTTTCCATGACAAATGTACCTTTCTCTCTGGAGTTATTAAAGGCATCAATCTGAAACTCGATAGACAGGCAGGCTAAACACTTTCACATATTTTCCTGCAAGGAAATTACAAAATATGTCGTATTATGGGCTTTAGAGTTTAATATATATTCTTGCGAGGTTTTAAATTGTATTTATGTACTATTTAATTTATTTTTAAAATTCGAAATAGGTATGCAATTAAAAACGCCTGCAGGCATTAAATCACGAAGTTCTTAGAAATCATTTTTAAAAAATACAAGGTCCAGGACCTCGGCGTTGTTGAGATAAAGGTACATCAATATGACCAAAATTCAAATTTGAAAAACTAAATTAACTGATTAATGTTTATAGCTAACAACAATGTGTTTTAAATCCGTGCGTAAAATTTCATTATTCTAACTCAAGTAATGTCAAAGTTACAGATATGCACGTTTTCCCTTAACAAAAGTTTATGGTAACTGTAACCACGTCAGAGTTCATGCATGCGCCATACGGCTATTGATAACGTCTGTGTAGCGCTTTTGCCCAAGGAGGTCGTCCGAAAAACCGTATTATATTCTAGTTAAAAACCACAGAAAACTATTCCAAATATGCTGATTCATTCTGACCGGGAACGCTCAAGTGTTGTGAAGTGTATCTAATAATAAATAGGTCTAAAATTCTTCCTCTTGTCCGTTTATCAAAGAACCTACCAAAAGATTGTACCGTTTGCTTTTGGGGTTTCAATTACTCAACTAGAGTTGTCAGACATGCAATACTTCAAGTATTGAATATGAAATACAACTAAAGTGATCTCAGCTATTTCCCTCCGGAGTGGGAAACGCTTTCTATCGACACTTAAGATTATTAACTGTGATGCTAGCGGCTCCGTGTCGTTTTACTGTCTTATTTACATATCTCTTTCTCCATCTCCTAGCAAACGTCAAGACGTTAAACCAACAGCGAAATGTCAAGTACAATCAAGCCATATTTATTCTTCCTCCCCTGGTTTATTACAGAACATAGCAGAGTGCACCACTTGTATCTTGTGTGGCCAAACGCTAGTAAACGTTAAATTGTTCGCTATCTTAAGTGTTCTTATCTGCTTCATTAGCCTCGTTCTGTAGTACCACCATTTGCCACACCGTTGCGCGCCTAGTGAAACGGAAATGTTGGGAGATCGCTTCTCGTTATGAACTGAAGAGAAATTTTGTGAAAGGACGGGAAAGATAACGGTTATTTATCTTTAAATTCGAAAGGTATAAAATTCAGCAAATGCATAGCAAAATAAATCATTTCAGAGTGTTCACTGTCTTTAGCCCGGAGGCTGGGTAGTCATCGTTAAAGTCTGAGGTTTTAACACAGGCTCTAACTAAAATTCATGAGTTCATGAGAAGATTTAGTTGGTGATGATCATCGCTTATTGGAAAGGATAAAGAGATAACCCTCTATAAATTTCGGTACCGTCAATTGAGGTGATTAAATACATTTTATTTAGGAGAAGGTTCACGTGTTTATCATAGACTATATATAAAGAAAGAGGAATCCCTCTGGAAACAAGGAAAAATAAAATATACAGATTTCAAAAATGTACTGCATAACAGGCCACTTATAAGTCTTGTAGCGCCGGGCTGAGTGGCTCAGACGGTTGGCGCTGGCCTTCTGACCCCAACTTGGCAGGTTCAAGCCTGGCTCAGTCCGGTGGTATTTGAAGGTGCTCAAATACGTCAGCCTCGTGTCGGTAGATATACTGACACGTAAAAGAACTCCTGCGGAACTAAATTCCGGCACTTCGGCGTCTCCAAAAAAACCGTAACAGTAGTCAGTGGGACGTAAAGCAAGTATTATCATTATTAATTATTCTACTTTATCTGATAGAAAAATTTGAGTTTTAGTAACAATTCTGAAACAGACGACTAGCAACGGGAACATTCGGATTCGGATTTCAAGAATATTTAGTTTTAGAAAAGTGAAACTGTTAAATCCGTAAACACCATTTATGATCATATGCTGTACATTGTTCTAAAATAGCTGGGGCTGTAAATTAAGTCCACGGCCGCTTCCTTCCCACTCCTAGCCATTTCCTGTCCCATCGTCGCCATAAGACCTATATGTGTCGGTGCGACGTAAAGGAACTTACAAAAAAAAGTTCTAAAATAGCAAACTTCTTCTGATTCTTAAATATGTTATGGCCCAAAAATCCTGCGAAATATTATGGAGATTGCGTGGCCCCTATCTCAGTAAAGTATGGCTACAAGCTTGCTTTTGCTTTGAATTTGTTACGAACGGTAAGTACAACATTTACAGTATAGTATATGAGCTTGACATCGGCAAATCGCTGTTCTTGTTTTTAAAAACAATTTTTAACAATTTGTTTCACGTCGCACCGACACAGATAGGTCTTATGGCGACGACAGAATAGGAAGAGCGTAGGAGTGGGAAGGAAGCGCTCGTGGCCTTAATTAAGGTACAGTCCCAGCATTTGCCTGGTGTGAGAATGGGCAGGGCTGCCGACAGTGGGGTTCAAACCCACTATCTCCCGGATGCATGCTCACAGGTAATTTGTAAATCTAATAAAAGAAAACTATATGGAAAACTATATGGAAATTTGCACTGTAAAAAAAATTTCGTGTGGCTATTTCTAGCCGAGTGCAGCCCTTGTAAGGCAGACCCTCCGATGAGGGTGGGCGGCATCTGTCATGTGTAGGTAACTGCGTGTTATTGTGGTGGAGGATAGTGTTATGTGTGGTGTGTGAGTTGCAGGGATGTTGGGGACAGCACAAACACCCAGCCGCCGGACCACTGGAATTAACCAATGAAGGTTAAAGTCCCCGACCCGGCCGGGAATCGAACCCGGGACCCTCTGAACCGATTAAACTGTACTGTGATATTGAGTTTTCGAATGAGCTAGAAAATTGGTTAGGGGCGAACAATGACCAAATCTTTCCACTGATAAATTATGTTTATAGTTTATAGTAATTAGACCCTAGAACACCTTGTATTTATACATTATTTTACATTGGATTAATATTAATAATTTCCTCCACATTCTAAAATTAGCCAGTGTTCGGATTACTCTTCTTCCATCACTCTCTTTTCCAATTTCAACCGACTTAGATACAAAAGTTTTGATGCACTCTGTTATCCTAGGTACAAAATCAGCTATCAAGGAATTAAGCTCGGATGTTATTGTTGTATTAATATTATATAACTATTTTCAATATTGTGTTTATAATCATCACTACAACTGTGACCGGCTCCGTGGCTAAATGGTTAGCGTGCTGACCTTTGCTCACAGGAGTCCCGGGTTCGATTCCCGGCGGGGTCGGGAATTTTAATCATAATTGGTCAATTTCGCTGACACAGGGTCTGTGTGTATGTGTCGTCTTCATCACCATTTCATCCTCATCACGAAGCGCAGGTCGTCTACGGGAGTCAATTCAAAAGACCTGCATCTGGCGAGCCGAACTTGTCCTCGGACACTCTCGGCACTAAAAGCCATACGCCATTTTTATAACTGAAAACTGAAATGAAATTATTAATTGCCCTAGCAGTGTTTAAATACATGTCGAAACTGTTTATAGCGACATCGTTTTTAATGACGTATTGGATATAACGGCGAAATCTAACGGTCCGGTCTAAATCCTATATGAACGCTGTATTTAAAAAATCGCTTATAACGATATATCATATATAAAACGACGCATTTTGATCACATTTTCGGATAAATGTATCGGCTCTAACGTCCAATGGCCGGACGAGTTGGCCGTGAGGTTAGGGGCGCGCGGCTGTGAGCTTGCATCCGGGAGATAGTGGGTTCGAAACCCTCTGTCGGCAGCCCTGAAGAGGGTTTTTCCGTGGTTTCCCATTTTCACACCAGGCAAGTGCTGGAGCTGTACCTTAATTAAGGCCACGGCCGCTTCCTTCCAACTCCTAGGCCTTTCCTATCCCATCGTCGCCATAAGACCTATCTGTGTCGGTGCGACGTAAAAGCCATTAGCATAACGTCCAATGTAGATTTTTGTTTTGTGACATATTTGGGGATTGCTGACAATGTAGATTTGTAGATTGTAGATTTCAAATCAGTCCGCGGTTAAACAGTCAAGGCAGGTATCGCTGTGAAGATGACGCAAAAAGGAAATGAATGTGTTTAATACTGAAAACTAGTCACACGTAATATGGCGATTAGAAAATGGGGATACAAACGTCAGTATCGCGTAGGAATTGTATCACACTGAACGATTTCTACAATTTGGAAGGACAGAGATTAAAAAAAAAGAAAGTCTCTTTTTCAAAGACAAAATCGTGCGCGTAGAGGCGCGCGGCTGTGAGCTTGCATCCGGGAGATAGTAGGTTCGAATCCCACTATCGGCAGCCCTGAAGATGGTTTTCCGTGGTTTCCCATTTTCACACCAGGCAAATGCTGCGGCTGTACCTTAATTAAGGCCACGGCCGCTTCCTTCCAACTCCTAGGCCTTTCCTATCCCATCGTCGCCATAAGACCTATCTGTGTCGGTGCGACGTAAAAGCCATTAGCATAACGTCCAATGTAGATTTTTGTTTTGGGATTGTTTTGGGGATTGCTGACAATGTAACGGTTGTTACTGTAGATTGCAAATCAGTCTGCGGTTAAATAGTCAAGGCAGGTATCGCTGTGAAGATGACGCAAAAAGGAAATGGATGTGTTTAATACTGAAGACTAGTCACACGTAATATGGCGATTAGAAAATGGGGATACAAACGTCAGCATCGCGTAGGAATTGTATCACACTCAACGATTTCTACAATTTGGAAGGACAGAGATTAAAGAAGTCTCTTTTCAAAGACAAAATCTTAAAAAATCAGTCGAGCCAGATCATACGAGCACGAAGATATTGAAGAATCTTTACTTAGATTGTTTAAGCAGCAAAGAACAAATAATGTGCCAATCAATGGATCTATTTTTCAAGGGAAGCCATTTGAATTCCTCGCAGTCCTACTCCAAAAATACTGCGCTGTACTGTAAATACAGTACGTATTTCAGTTACGTTTTTATAGTTTTACCTTAATTCTTTTAATTAAACCATGTAAGTGTGACGCCTAACACTTGCAGATATGACATTTTTAGGAAGTAAAAAAAGAACTGGTTTGAGCGACTGTCGACTATAACGACCTTGATTGGCGGTCCCTTCGGGGTCGTTATAGATGTCGATTGTATAAATTTTCATTATCTGAAGTTATACTTAACCATGGTTTATGGTAATTATTACCACTGCCGGGCTGAGTGGCTCGGACGGTTAAGGCGCTGGCCTTCTGACCCCAACTTGGCAGGTTCGATCCTGGCTCAGTCCGGTGGTATTTGAAGGTGCTCAAATACGTCAGCCTCGTGTCGGTAGATTTACTGGCACGTAAAAGAACTCCTGCGGGACTAAATTCCGGCACCTCGGCGTCTCCGAAAACCGTAAAAGAGTAGTTAGTGGGACGTAAAACAAATAACATTATTATTATTATTATTATTATTATTATTATTATTATTATTATTATTATTACCACAGCAGAGTACACGCATGCACAGAAATGGTGTTCCGATATAAACAATCAACACTGCCCCAATTCGGTACTGAAAAGAAAGAGAGGGAGTGTTGAAAGCCACTTCAATACCAAAAAAGGAGGGAAGGGAGTGAACGGGTACTGCTGAAGGCACAGAGTGTGTACTGCTATACATCTACCACTGTGCCCATTTCAATCACAACAGTCTACCTGTCCACCTGCAGCAATGCCTAAAGCGAGGACGGGAGGGAGGGCGTCATGCTTTGTTTATATCGGGGCACCATTTCTGTGCATGCGTGTACACTGGAGTACACGAATCCTGTCCATGTGTTGCATTAAATGAAGTACTTCTTAAGCGAGGAGGTGGGAGGACGTCATGCTTTGTTTATATCGGGGCACCATTTCTGTGCATGCGTGTACACTGGAGTACACGAATGCTGTCCGTGTGTTGCATTTGATGAAGTACGTCCTTCGAAAGAACTATTCTACGTTAATAAAATGTGAAATCTCATTAAACTACAGAGAATGGGAATCAGTAGGACATTTAAGAATTTGAATATAGCGATGCATTGATGAGCTATATCTAAATGCTTCATCGCTTCCACTCACGGTTGAACAAGCAGTTCAGATGACTTTGAAGTGATCTGTACCATTTGTTTGCTCCACTTCAGCAACCTCCATGGCAAGCGATCTTCTCTTTAATTGCCCTATCGTTTAAGAAGCTATTATTAAAGAGAATTTCTTTCTTATAACGTCCTTGACAAGCTACGCCTTGCAATGTACCGACGAAGCAAACAAAGGGAGAATGAATGAGGGACGGAGTGAGGAGAAAATAATATGAAATAGAAAGAAAGCAGGGAGGTTACAACAAATCGTAGATGGACGACCATTGAAAAGCGGGGTTTCAAGCCATTCAGTGAGCAAGAATTGATCTTCAACATTTCTTAACGTGAAAGTTTATGCTTCGGTAACTCTGTTTGGGTATACGGCCCTTCCTAAAGCCCTTTGTCCTTTATCCTGCAGTGGATTCCCTTCTGCTTCGCGTGCTCTTGTTCTGTCACGACTCCTTATTTTTCTCTTCCTTGCAGGGGTGCGGAGTAGGGCCAGGTGGCATAGTACTCATGTAAGATTTAAACTAAGGGGTGTCAATCGATATTCCATCAATATGAAGTGTTTACAGGAAAAAGGTGTATTCTGAAACCGTTGTAAATATGACCTCAGCACCTGGTAGCATGGCTGGCCGGTAAAGGTGCACGTTGTGCCATCAGTAGATTAGGGAGGAAATGGTGAAGGGTTCGAATTCCAAGCCATGCGGACTTTCGACTCAGTGAAGTCCTTTTACTCCCTCACTTAATAATAATAATAATAATAATAATAATAATAATAATAATAATAATAATAATAATAATAATAATAATAATCCGACAAGCTATGAGACAGATCCTAAAGAAATTCCGTGGGTTTTCAGGAAAAATAACTAGAGAAGATCGAAGAAAAGAAAGGAGTTACACCGGAAGAAGATGCGAAGTTGCACGAGAGTGGTACCAGGCAGACCTGTTCGAAAGGAGAAGAAATATATACATATATATTACAAGTTGCTTTACGTCGCACCGACACAGATAAGTTTTATGGCGACGATGGGATAGGGAAAGGTTAGGAGTGGGAGGGAAGCGGATGTGGCCCTAATTAAGGTACAGCCCCTGGTGCGAAAATGGGAAACCACGGAAAACCATTTACAGGGCTGCCGACAATGGAGTTTGAGCCCACTACCTCCCGAATGCAAGCTCACAGCTGCGCGCCCCTAACCGCACACTCACCTCGCTCGGTAAGAAGAAATATACGAAAATAACTATTATTTTACGAGATTAAACTGTCAGTTTTATATGATGTAGAGATGGGCCGTGCCTTTCTTACCCCAATATTGGTAACAAAGACAAAAGATCAATAGTTCAATAAAAATAATCCAGGTTCTTGGCTGAATGAGCAGCGTAGTGGTCTTTGGTTCAGAAAGCCTCGGGTTCGATTCCCCGTCGGGCCGGTGATTTCAACTGTGTTTAGTTAATACCTCTGGCTAGGAGACTGGATGCTTCTGTTCACCTCAATACATACTTTTTCATTTACACACAACTGGGCCGATGACCTAGGTGTTAGGCCTGTTTAAACAACAAGCATCATCATCATTTACACACAACCCACCACACTACCAAGCACCACAGAAACACATAATAGTGATTGCATCACTCCACATAGGGGTGGCGTCAGGAAGGACATCCGGTCGAAAAATTGGGCCAAATCCACATCAAGTGCTGACCCCAATAAGTAGGAGAAAAAACCAGGAAGAATAAGAATAAGAACGATGAACATATTTTTTTTCTTTAGGCTGTCTTCCTAGGCTTGAATTGAATAACCAACTTCGACACGTGTATGACGTAAAATGCCAATTTAGACCTCCACATCATTATTTCCTGAATGTCAAATGACGGCTTGTGTGAGAGGTACTTGAAGCTGCCACTCAATCGTTAAAGGTCGTATCACAAGCAATCTTGAGAACAAATCTGATCCCCAGAGACATATTTTACCTCAGAGCAAGTTTAACGTGCAGCATACATGTTTCAGACAATCTCGAAACGATTAGTACTCTCCCAAACGTGGATTGAATGTTCAGAACTTGTAAATGAACTAAATTACTAAATTGCTGTCGATCAGTGATATAGTGTCAGCCTCCGGACCCCTATATCGCGGATTCAAAGCCGGCAGACGTAGTCGGATATTTGAAGGGCAAAAGCAAGTTCATTTGACGCCCCATGTGATACAATGTCGGTGTCGACAAATGTTGTGTTCACCCGACAAAATTCATTTAAACTCAGCCACAGAGGTCCAAGAGAGATCCGATTTATTCTCTCACCTGCTGGAGTAACACGGGACGTCGAATATTGACTCAATGTCGCCGATGCGTCACTTCTCTTATTCGCATGAGGTTCAATCACGGCAGTTTTGCAAACCATCTCTACCGGATAGGAGTCCTAAACTCGCCTTACTGTTCCTGTAATCGTCAAGCAATCGCTGACCTCAACCGCATCTTCTTCTCGTGCCATTCTTACGATGTACAGCGGAAAATATTAATAACTACTTGACTTGCAATCACCTTCCAACTACCACTCAATATTCAGTGCATTTTATCATCCCAGCAACTAGAGGTGTATAATGCAATCGGCATATTTAAGAGATACCGATACTTTGACGTGTTACAACATCGGAAAAAATAACTAAACATACTACAGTTGCAGTGTTTAAATATCTTTATTTCTCTCTCACTCCCTCTGTGTGCGTGTGGGTGTGTGTATCCTGTAAGCACTCAGAACTATTAACACTGCGAAACCCAAGTACAATATTATGCAAGATTCGTATGTGTATATTTCTTTCTTTCTTTCTTTCTTTCTTTCTTTCTTTCTTTCTTTCATAATCCGTTTACCTCCAGGGTTGATTTTTCCCTCGGACTCAGCGAGGGATCCCATCTCTATCGCCTCAAGGGCAGTGTCCTGGAGCTTCAGTCTCTGGGTCGGGGGATAAAACCGGGGAGAAGGACCAGTACTTCGCACAGGCAGCCTCGCCTGCTATGCAACAGAGGCCTTGTGTGGGGATAGGAAGACTGGAAGGGAAGAGGGCAGAAAGCGGCCGTGGCCTTAAGTTAGGTACCATCCCGGCATTTGCGTGGTGGAGAAGAGAGAAACCACGGAAAACCATTTCGAGGATGACTGAGGTGGGAATCGAACACCCTCTACTCAGTTGACCTCCCGAGGCTGAGTTGACCCCGTTCCAGCCCTCGTACCATATTTCAAATTTCGTGGCAGAACCGGGAATCGAACCCGGGCCTCCGGGGTTGGCAGCGAATCACACTAATCACTACCCCCACAGAGGCGGACCTAAGTTTATATTTACTGTTTACCGCTATTTTTTGTATTCCAATATATTTTTGTAGCTGGCTGTTTGGTCTGGTACCTAAAGCCAATAAAGGGGGGGGGGCGGGGAAATATTGACTCACAGGAAGTTTAAATGCACACCGAAGCTAAGGAAATAATAATAATAATAATAATAATAATAATAATAATAATAATATAATAGATATAAATAATGTTCACCGCGAAAGCAATGTGCTTGCAACGGAAAATCACAAAGAAAAACGTATTCCATTCGTTTACTTGTTTTCAGAATATGTTTCGGCAATTTCTTGAGCTTAATTCATTCGCTGTCTCCTTATGGTATTTCCTACAGTAAGTGTAAAAGAAGACAGTGAATGAAGAGGGTAACAAATTCATGGACCAGCACATTAATATTGAGAAGGTGTGATCCGCACGACCCAAGGAATTCGTTAGCAGATGGACAACCTGTCATCGCTACCACTTAAGGGATATAAAAGGGAAGGGATCTGGCGTCTCAAATCTGAGTCCTCTCACCTAAACCATGACAATCCCGACAGATGGTTACCGGGCCCAACACAGGTACGGGTTGAGCGATTGGTTAGCAACACGACCTCCCCCAACACACACAAAACATGGGCGTTACGAAAATTTCAGGAGGAAAGCCACGCTGCCTTGATGTGACACATAAATATGAAGAATGTGGTCTGTAACCGAAATCAATGACGAAAACATCTGAAGTGAAAGCTAAAGTGATGGTATTGTTTTCTTTTTTTGCTAATGGGTTTACATCGCACCGACACAGATAGGTCTTATGGCGACGATGGGAAAGGAAAGGGCTCGGAGTGGGAAGGAAGGGGCCGTGGCCTTAATTAAGGTACAGCCCTAGGTGTAAAATGGGAAACCACGGAAAACCATCTTCAGAGCTGCCGACAGTAGGATTCGAACCCACTATCTCTCGGATGCAAGCTCACAGCCACACGCCTCTAACCGCAAGGCGAACTCACCCGGTGAGTATTGTTCTAAGGCAAAATACAACGAAATAACCATCCTCTTTTTAAGTAGAGGAGAAAAGGAAGAGTTCGAAGCCTTCAACGAATTAAAAAAAACGTAAAGGCCATGAAAGACTCCTTGGCCTTCGCAAGCCTAATTCTGCCGGGGACGAAAAAGGATGAAATTTAATCAAAGAAGGTTGAAGAGAAAAGATGAAAGTGTAGAACCTGGTAAAAGTAAGTTGAAGCAATGCTGGACCCAGCTCTGGTCTCGTCAACCATGAGAAAGAGGTTTCTTTTTTTCTTTTTCTTTTTTTGCTAGGGGCTTTACGTTGCACCGACACAGATAGGTCTTATGGCGACGATGGGATAGGAAAGCCCTAGGAGTTGGAAGGAAGCGGCCGTGGCCTTAATTAAGGTATAGCCCCAGCATTTGCCTGGTGTGAAAATGGGAAACCACGGAAAACCATCGTCAGGGCTGCCGATAGTGGGATTCGAACCTACTATCTCCCGGATGCAAGCTCACAGCGGCGCGCCTCTACGCGCACGGTCAACTCGCCCGGTCCAGTTCGTAGATTTACTAGCACGTAAAAGAACTCTTACGGGACAAAATGCCGGCACCTCGGCGTCTCCAAAAAATCGTAGAAAAGTCGTAGAATAAGAAGAAGAAGAAGTAGTGCTGGTGGTGATTTTTGTTTTATGAGGAACTACACGTACAACTAAATAACCATCCTCCAAGTATAAGATGAAGAAGAATTTTCTTCTAGTCTCCCGATGAAATGCAGGTTCATTACTCAACTTGGTTAAAAACTTAAAGTCAAATGACAGATAGTAGAACTATTTATTTACATTCAACAATTAAAAGCACGTGTGATCTTTTTCTCCTGAAATCTGCCTGGTCCGCAGAAATCCTTACCCAGTGTACAGAAATGGCGGTACATTTTCTCACAAAAACTTTAGCCATCCCTGCAATGGTCAAATCTGTTCCTTCACCTGGCCCTCAGAAAAACGGACAAGGGCTCCCAAGACACTAAATCCCTAGCATTATTGTGAAGCGAGCGAAGTCCAGGTAGAAAGGAATGCGACCTCCACCAAAGAAATGTCCCATCTAACAACTGTCTAAGAATTACTGAGGTGCAAGACGCCTCAAATCCTTATCAGATGTTCGTTATTTTAAAAGTCGGGCTAAGAAACAAAAAGGAAACACACAATTTTCTCACCCGAGTCTTTTAAAGTGCTTTTAATTTTTAACATAATTTTCTTCAACAGGAGTTAGATAAAGTCAAGATTTTTTAAACACTTTCCATTAATCCATCTCCTGGCTCTCACGGCAGCTTTTAATTTGAAAGCCTTCTCTTCCATCACATTCATAAAATATAAAAAAAACTCCTGCTCCGTCATGCAGAGTAGAAAGGAAGTGCAAATTTTTAATTTTAAAGTAATTACACATTAGCATTTCTTTGTGTTTTCAATTAATATGAGTATGTGTTTTTAAAAGGCGAGGAGGAGCGGCGCGTCGTTATCCATGAACGCACGGACTCGATATAGATTATGATGGACATTTTATGCCATAATAATAATAATAATAATAATAATAATAATAATAATAATAATAATAATAATAATAATAAAACAGGAAGATGGATACGAGACATGATTGAAAATATTTGGTATAAATACTGCAAACTGTGCAATACTCTTCAATTGGAAATTTTGTTAGTTTTTAATTTCAGTATATATATATATATATAGGTATTAATTCTTTTCTTGCTAGTGGCTTTACGTCGCACCGACACAGACAGGTCTTATGACGACGATGGCATAGGAAAGGGCCAGGAGTGGGAAGGAAGCGGCCGTGGCCTTAATTAAGGTACACCTGCGCCGATGACCTAGATGTTAGGCCCCTTTACACAACAAGCAAGCATCATTAAGGTACAGCCCCAGGTGTGAAAATGGGAAACCACGGAAAAACATCTTCAAGGCTGCCGACAAGTGGGATTCGAACCCACTATCTACCGGGTGCAAGCCCCTAACCGCACGGCCAACTCTCCCGGTGCTATTATTTTTAACATCTGCAGTATACTTGCTGCAGGCCTAGACTACACATATAAAATAAAGTCAGATTTTCATGCGGTTTTCACCGTTGTATAAAACACTTACCGAGGAATGTTGCTTTGGAGGTTGCGGGTTCGGATCCACTGGTGTCCAGTTAGCCATTTTTTGTTCTTTACTTTACACAGGCCTAATATTTTAAGAGCGGGGTCCCACAAGGCAGTGTTATTGAATCGCTGTGTTTTCTTATGAGTAGAGTCCGAAAGTTAGGCAAAATGTCTTTTTTGCCTGGGTGATATCAGTGTCACATAGAGACAAACATGTTTCCGTACGTTTGGGAACGGTAGGACCAGTCATTATTTTGCCTTTTGTTTAGCTTTCGTAGCCTATTTGATAGTTTAATGCCATTTTTTTGCCTTTTTTAAAAGTTGTGGATGTTTTCTGCTGTTATTTATGTATTAAAATGAATCAATGCAAAGAAAAAATATATAGTTCCAATGTACTGTGTTAGTAATAAAGGAAAACTTAATTTAAGCTTAATAGACAAAAAGAAAACAAAAACATAAACGATATTTTCATATTACACAAATTTCTACTGAAAGCTTCACAAACCAAATGGTCGAGAGGGTTGCCAAGTCCCATCCTTGCCTGGTAAAATTAAGTGTTTATGGTGATTTAAGAGGAAGAACTGCTTGGTACACTTCCTCTATAACACAAATCAGAACGAAAATGGAAGAGGTCCGATACTTCGAGAAATGAAGGTATCGGCAAAACAAAGTGAAGGAGCACAAAGAACGTGAAAAATGAAAGACTCCCAAGGCCTCCCAAATCTGATACCGTTGGGGTCGGAAAAGAACACGAGTTGACCAAGCGAGGTCAGACAGGAAAGGTAAGAGCGAGGAACCTGTAACAAGTAAGATTCAGCTGGGGGAACCGTGGTCACCAACCCACACTCCGAAGTTGAATGGTCCTGGTCCCCTTTCTAGTCGCCTACACTTTCGACAGGCAGGGGATGCCGTTGACGTTATTATCATCCCCAACTACAAGATTAAGTACTAACAAGTGATTCAGATGGGTGTTACGTAGCTTATATTAAAGCATCTTTATTGTTTTAGTGCCCATTTTTGTCATTATAAATGTCTATTTTTTCTAAATGTTAGGTGCTTATTTGCCTGCCTATTTTAGCAAATTTAAATGCCTGAACTTCCGGGCTCTATTTATGAGTAAAAATCTGGAACCATAGAAGAAGCTTTTTGTGGATGATGTTATACTGTATGTAAAGTAATAAATAAGCTGCAGGATTGTCAGCGACTGCAAAAATCCCTCGGCAAAGTTATGAGATGGACAGCACACAATGGTAGAGTCGTAAAGATGGTAAATAGTCAGGTTATGATCGAAATCGACTTTCAACCTATTAGGTCGCGTTACGTGCATATAGTACATGTTGAAGAGATGTTAACTACATAACAAAACTGGCCAACCGGACACCAGAGGAATCCGAACCCACAACCTCCAGATTTCTTCGTGTCGGTTGCTGTACCATTGAGCTATGGTGGCCTAGGTCAGATTTGTTCTGTTGGAAAGGATCTAAGCTACAGGTCTGGCACTACTGACATCACACTGTAGAGCGAGTGCAAGTCGCCTGTTGTGGGCCAAGTTAATGAATATTGTAATCCTCTCATATTTAATGAATGTGTTGATTGTTGATGAGGTGACAGTAAATCGCGGGGATCACTGTAAGTACTTAGTTGTTAATATAAGGATTTCTTTTTCAATTTGCTTCACGTCGCACCGACACAGACAGGTCTTACGGCGACGATGGGCTTGGAGTGGGAAGGAAGCGACCGTGATCTTAAATAAGGTACAGCCCCGGAATTTGCGTGGTGTGAAAATGGGAAACCACGGAAAACCACCTTGAGGGCTCCCGACAGCGGGGTTCGAACCTACTATCTCCCAAATGCAAGCTGGTAGCTGCGTGACCCAAACCATTTGCTAGGACGGGTTATGTGAACGAAAGGTATCTAGGAAATGTCACTGTAATATTTGTCCCAAATGGAAAATAATAATTTATTTTCTCAAAAAAAGTGTAAAATCTGCGGTAAATTAAGAAATACCGTCGTTACTAGAGAAATATTTAAAGAAATATGTATACGTACTTACGGGCTGTAGACAGGACTCCCTTATGTTGCATTCCGCTGCTCGTGCCGTCTTTTGTTTCTTTCTTGAGGTCCAGGGCTAGTACTAACGAATGGGAGTGCTATGTCTGTGAATTCTCATTCTCTTTGTCCACATGACTAGCGCGGGCAGTTCAAACGGCAAAATAGCATGATCCTTGGGCCAATAAATATATTACTTTTTTGTTGAAAGGAAAATAGCATGATCCCTGAACCAATAAATATAACAATTAATGAAGGAGTTAGGGAACAAAACGAATGAGCAACATGAAGAAAACGACACCTAATTAATGCAAACAACTTCAGCGAGCAAAGACATCACACACGAAAGTGTTAGACAAACAAAACACATACAGAAGCGCTGCGACGTAGCAGAAAAATAGTTGTAAGGTAGTAAAGTAGGTATCCATATTATTCTCTACAAGTAAACTATTTCGTACTATTTCTTAATTTAAAACAGATTTTAAATATTATTTGAGTAAAAGAAATTATTGGGAAAAATATTAGATTGACATTTCCTAGATAACTTTCGTTCATACAACCGCTCGGTCGTGTATGGTTTAGGAGTTATCGTCGAGTGAGAGCGCAAGAATTGTTTCAATATTGCATGGAGAAAAAGGGGCGAGGCGACCGAAAGGGCCTTCGAAAACCTTCGTACTGAGCCATGTAATTACATAAATTAGGAGGAATGACAACTAAAGCCATCTAAAAGGAACTCTTATAAGGCCTATCACAGTACATTAGTTATTAGCCGTGGGTCGCTAGTGTATTCATAGAAATTCATCTCGAGTTATTAAAATCATGCGTTATGTGTTTGTAATATGTTCTTTGCTAACCACTGACTATTTGCAGTACCTCCTCCCACTAAGCCGTAGTTAACACACTGCAGAAGATCCTGTTGTTCCTAAGCACATCTGAAGGCCTCATTTCAGGAACAGAGCACGTAGGTAGGGGACGGTTTTAATGCTGTTAGGGTAACGACTGCGGGGAAATGTCGCTTGTAAACTTATCTTCTACCGACCAAACGGCTGGATCAGGAGGGTGGCTCCAGTTACAAGAATTCAGTATTCACTAGAAGAAGATTACGACTTTCCAGACTCCCTAACAGCTCAGGATCTCTTACTTCTTGTGAACTATTTAAGTTCTACCCAGGTCTTATGTGACACTCGTTCTTAAAACTCACAGTTTTAAAGTGCGATAGGTTTGAAAACATGACAACTTACATACAATTTACATATTAATTCTTCAAGACAAGAATGTCCTCCATGCAATGGAGTTGATTCAATGAGGTTATTACGCCCTCGTTAAAAATCCATAGTTCTAGTCCTTCAGGCAAGCAACTCAATGTTGGAAACATGCTAGGGATATGAGCTACGAATTTTAGGTAAATAATATATAATAAAATATGAGAATATATTCTCTATTTATTCCTGAAAATTACAATCCTTTTCTTAATCATCGTTATCCGATCGATTAGATGTTTGCCTCTTCCTACCACTACGAACCGTAATGTTAGTCAATGCATTGCTTCACTTAAGCACCACTACGAACCCTAATGTTAGTCAATGCATTGTTTCACTTAAGAACCACTACGAGCGCTAATGTGAGTCAATGCATTGTTTCACTTAAGAACCACTACGAGCGCTTAACCCGCACCAACAGCGCGTGGCAACCTTCGATCATATATCCAATAGATGGCTGATGACGTCACATTCTTGAAGCAAGGATCTCAATCAGCTGACTGGTGGGTAGTGCGAGAGTTTAGAACATTGTGTTATAGGCGAGAATAGTGATCAGCGTACTTAAAAGTGACTTTTAGCTACTGTTAATGAAGCGATGGTGCACTATTGCGTAGCGTATGGATGCAAGGAGACCTTCAAAAAAGGATCTGGCATTTCCTTTCACGGGTAGGTAAATATTTACGTAAATATGATGATGATGTAAGGAGTTTCATACAGTTGTTGTCAGGTGTCTGTAGAATACGTACAATTACATGTAATTTATTTTATTGGTTACAGTTCCAGTTTCCCGATTACAGCAATTTTGAATACTGTGCTTTTATTGATTTCAGTTTTCCTGCTGATGAGACAAGAAAAAATCAAATGGGTAGTTGCATTAAGAAAAGAGAATTTCTTGCCTGAGAAGCATTCAAGATTATGCTCTAAACATTTTTCACCGGAATGTTTTGATAATGAAGCATTTGGTGTAGGAGTCAAACTGAAGCCAAATGCAGTACCAACAATTTTTAATTTTCCACCCCACCTTTTACCAGCTGAGAAGAGGAGAAAACCTCCTGTGAAGAGGAAACTTCAAGTGGATCCTGTTGCATCAACAAGTTGTGTGTGAGCAGATTTTCTTATTTTTAAAAATTATTTTCCATAGTTTTATGCAGGAATGTGTCCTGTCATCCTTATGTGAAATATTTGTGTTTAAGACATTTAACATACTGTTCAACTGCAACATCTATTGCAGCATATTAGATTACTATATTACACATAGGTAAGACATTTTTGTTGTTGACCCTTATAATTTTCATATTTTTTCAGTGTTCCTCAGGAAGAGGAGAATGAGTCTCTTCCCAAAACAAAGGTGTTCAGAAAATCTTATGTTGGTGATTACACTGAGGAAATGGTAAAGTCACCAAAGAAAGCACAGACCTTCAAGCAGGTTGCCAGGGAAGTTATTCATAAATCCCATAAGAAGCTAAAATTGGAAAGGCAGAAGTATCGGCGAGCTATTAATCAGTTGCAGAATGGGAAAGCCTTAGTAAACCATCCGAAGGAGAAAATGATGATAACTGAAGATGCCGCTTGCATGCTTGAGGTAAGAAAACAACAGCTTAAGTAATTTTTTTCGGTTTCCCTATATCTGCTAGCCTTTGGTGGTGCTATTTGAGGATCCAACCAGTCTCTGGGTTGATGACCTAACAGACAGACATACATACATACATACATACATACATACATACATACATACATACATACATACATACATACATACATACATACATACATACATACATACATACATACATAAAATTTGGAGCCTTTAGAAGTCTGTAATTTGTTTTTATTGTATCACAATCTCTGTTAAACAAATATTTCAAAAATAATGTAATACCATAAATTAACTTGTGAAAAAGCATAATGCACCTTTCAACTTCCATTGTTCCAGAAATGTCTTTCTCCTGCTGCTGCCCAACTTCTGATGTAACAAAGGATGGTGATACAAGAGCAGAGCATCCTGAACTACGCTGCTTTGCACTTACATTGAATTTCTATTCAAGTCGTGCATACAGCTACTTGAGGGATGTATTTCCTTAAGGTTTGCCCCATCCAAGTACACTGCGGAGGTGGTATCAGTTGGTGGATGGTAAGCCAGGATTCAGTTCAGAGGCCACAACTGCTCTCATTTCGAAAGGGAAGGAGATGGCTATCAATGGAAAGCCCCTAGTGTGTGCACTGATGATGGATGAAATGTGCATCCGGAAGCACATTGAATTTGATGGAAAACAATTTCTTGTTTATATGAATTGTGGTACTGAAATCGAGGATCAGGATTTACCAGAAGGCTTTAGTGTTTATGGTGGTCTCACTAAATGGACACTGGAAAATTCCAGTGGGTTATTTTTTGATTAACGGTTTATGTGGCTCGGAGAGAGCAAACCTAGTGACTGAGTGCCTTAAATTTTTAAATGACCTAAATGTAATTGTAGTGTCACTTACTTTTGATGGCGCTGCTTCTAATTTATCCATGGCCCGTTGTCTGGGAGCTTCTTTTGATGAAAATAATATGGTGAACTGCTTTGAAAATCCCTCAAATGATTCTAAAGTGTTTATTCTTCTAGATGCTTGCCATGCTATGAAATTAGTGAGGAATACTTCAGGAGCTAAGAGAACTTTTGCCAGGAGTAATAATGTCATAGATTGGAGGTACATAGAAGAGTTAGAGAAACTTCAGAGTATCGAGGGCCTTCATCTAGGAACAAAACTCACCAAGAGGCACATTCACTGGGAGAAGGAACCCATGAAAAGTAAAGCTCGCCACACAAACATTCAGTGAAAGTGTTGCAAGTGCAATTACATATTGTGAAAAAGACTTAAATCTTCCTCAGTTTCAAGGGTGTGAGAGGACTGTAAAATTTGTTAGGCTCATGAGCAACATATTTGATATCTTGAACAGCCGTAATCTTTGTTCAAAGGGATGGCAGTAACCATTGAAAGCAGAGAATATCCACAGTATGAGGGCTTTATAATATAATTATTGCATTTGCTACATAAACGTGTTAGAGTGTGTAGGCCTATATGAGGATTTCTATGCTTCCTGTGACTGGAATATTTATATAGACTCAAGTTGCTTATGTAAGAGGATGCTGGTGTGGTATGCTAGTTTCACTGATTTATATTAGTGTTCTACTTTTAGGCATATTCCCTCTAATCATTCTGTCTATGAGTCAGGTTGATTTTTATAGAAATTCATGTTTAAATTACTTTTTTATTGGCATGTCTTGTTTCTGTACTTTGGGAACAACATTACTGAATGCTGCAGGATGTTTTCTTTTCTTCAGATGTGACCTCTATTTTTAGGCCTAGGACTTCAAATGTGGCATGTACATTAGTTTATGTTGGGCTTTAAACTAAGCTTAATTTAGTAGGTGGCAGTGGAGTGAAATTTTACCTGTGTAGCATTTTATGTATCCCTTTATTATTATTATTATTATTAT
Source organism: Anabrus simplex (assembly GCF_040414725.1). Lineage (NCBI taxonomy): Eukaryota > Metazoa > Arthropoda > Insecta > Orthoptera > Tettigoniidae > Anabrus > Anabrus simplex. The sequence continues at coordinate 120,277,101 of NC_090273.1, read as the reverse complement.
TATTATTATTATTATTATTATTATTATTATTATTATTGTGTTGAAGCAGCATACTATAACAGATCCCTGCTTCATGGGCATAAATAGGTACTACAACCAGTGCCAATTGATATGCAGTTGACACTACTGTATTGTGAATTTTTATAACTTATGATAAGAGAATATTTCTTGTCATGGTGCCTGTTTATCCTTTACCCTGGAGAGTTCATTTTTGTTGTCATCTGTTGGTGGTGTATGGTTCACTGAAGTATGATACTTGTGTTCTTTTCTTTCCATAATGGTCCTGTAGGCTATGTGTCACTCTTTGCATCTTGTGTTGTTGGGCATTGGTTTGAAGTAGGCCTATTTGAGTCAAAAGTACGCCAAGCACGGTAAATACAGTATTTTAAAGTTGTTTGTGGAAGTTATGAAGTGTTTATTGTAGTAATAATAATGTTATTTGTTTTACGTCCCATTAACTACTTTTTAAGGTCTTCGGAGACGCCGAGGTGCCGGAATTTAGTCCCGCAGGAGTTCTTTTACGTGCCAGTAAATCTGTTTATTGTAGATGTCAGTCGCATTAATATTTAAAATTAGGCTACAATTCCTTACGGACAACTTTCAGAGGTTACCTTTCAGCTATTAATCCCAATATGATGCGGTAATTGGAAAAAATACTTGTCTCTTACATTATAATAAATAATTAACATTAAACAATTAGTGTTACTCAAGGAGATGTAATACTTGCAAAAAATACGATCATAATGAGGGTGTATCATATCATAGGTCTCTTTTGGTTTTAAACATTTTCGTCGTAATTACGCATTTATGACCACGGTTTTTATTGTAAATCACGCTTAACCACATCAGCTAAGCAGGGTACATCTCATATTCCGATTTCGCCGCCTTTTCGAATGTCACTGTTTGACAATTTCCTTATATCCTCTCGGACTCTGCTTCGAACTACCCCCCAGTCAGCTGATCGAGATGTTGGCTTCAAGCCGCAACATGGACGAGGTGGCGCTAAGCGCACTCTATAGTATTAATGCTCGAAGGTGGCAACCCATCCACTTCTTGACCACGACCAATGTTGCTTAACTTCGGAGATCTCATCGGATCCGGTGTTTCAACACGGCTACGGCCGTTGGCATAACTTTGTGAAGAAAAAATAAAATAATGATACTGATTTTACGTCCCACAAACTACTTCTGAGGCTTTTGGAGACGCCGAGGTGTCCTTAACGTGTCAGTAAATCTACCGATACGAGGCTGACGTATTTGAGCACCTTCAAATACCACCCGACTGAGCCAGGATCGAGCTCAGAAGACCAGCACTCTACCGCCTGAGCTACTCAGCTAAATGCTGGGATTGTGCAGTGAATGTGCAGCCATGGCATGCTACCTGTAGTCCTAGTTAATAACACACACCTGTATAGCACTGACGATATAAACCATAACAACGACGATGGACAGCATGATATAGAGATGGGCGAATTTTACGAATGACTGTATCTATCTAAAGGACCTGAGTCAGAGCTTTTCAAATCCCTTTCCATTAATAACTTTGGTAAAACTTCAACTATTCCAATATGTTTATAACAGACTCAACTGCTGACAACAACAAAACACAGATATTCATTTAAAGCTCATCTCAAAGCCATGGATGAATAAATCCCTTGGCACATTTAGGAAGTTTAACAGCACTGAACCATCAGCGTAATGAAATGCATTAAAGGATTTTGTTTCCTAATGCTGTTTTCCGTTCGTGAAGCGAACTACCGGCTTTGGAGACCTTCTAACTGCTGGGTAGTGGGCTTATCCCGACGAGGGAACACGACATGGACAGCCACATTAAATTATCTTAGTCATAACACATCGTGTGATTCATCTAATACACTGCAGACACGAAATTAAAAAGGAGCTACTGTGATTAAATAAGCAGAAGGTAGCTCCGTACGAAAAGCACGTTGATACATAATGTATTTGTAATGTTTAGAAGCCGTTCTTCCCAATGCTTTCAAGTTACAAAGCAGTCGGAAAAAAGAGGGGGGGGGGGGGAAGAGAACGATTCACCCATAACAATGGAAATACTTTATCTGTGACACTAACATAGATTTTACCGAGCTCGATAGCTGCAGTCGCTTAACTGCGGCCAGTATCCAGTATTCGGGAGATAGTAGGTTCGAACCCCACTATCCGCAGCCCTGAAAATGGTTTCCCGTGGTTTCCCATTTTCACACCAGGAAAATGCTGGGGCTGTACCATAATTAAGGCCACGGCCGCTTCCTTCCCACCCCTAGCCATTTCCTATCCCATCGTCGCCATAAGACCTATCTGTGTCGGTGCGACGTAAAGCAAAAAAACAACAACAACATAGATTTAAGGTCTCAGTGACTGCCTAATACCATTCTGGAGGATAAAATATTAACAGAAGGATTCAAAGACAATTTTTATTTTAATATTTTCTTGAAAATTTCAAAAATCACAGTAACATTTCTCATTTGACAATAAATACTAATCACTGCAAGCAAAAGCGTTCAAACTGCAAATTTTGAAAGAAACACCTATCCTGTCTCAGTACGGTGGTATTTGAAGGTGCCCAAATATGTCAGCCTCGTGTCGGTAGATTTACTAGCACGTAAAAGAACTCCTGCGGGACTAAATTCGGCGTCTCCGAAGACCGTAAAATTAGTTAATGGGACGTAAAGCCAATAACATTATTATCATTCTCATTTGAATATTAAAGACATTCATCTTCTGTTGCATTTGTGTCTACAGAGAACTCTCAATTAAAATACCAAGATTGATCGATATAGCTACTACTGTGCTCTGTTTCCACCTACAAACCAAGTAGATGATCACTCGGATCGCTAGAAAACGCAACTGCGTATTATCACGGACACATCGATACTAACAACAGCAAGATGAACATGGGTGACAAATCTGATAAAGCCATGGAGCAACGTCTGAGAGGACTAAGTGAGGAAAAGAGTTTATTTTCTCTGCCACGGTCACACAGACCATGGCTGAAAGTTATTTAGTAGCATGGTTAAAATTACGGATTGCTGGCTAAATGTTATACCAAGAGTGTATTGTTGCACGGATCGGAGGTCTGAACCAACAAGAAAAGTTAAATACACCTTCGGGATGAAGGCTACGAAGAAGGATGCTTAAAATAATATAGAGAAATGAAGTTACGAATAAGCAGATTCTAGTTCAAATAGGGGAATAGTGGAGTTAATTATTAAAGACCAAAAAAGGGAGTACAACTGGACTGAAAATAGCCTGAGTTGGAGCAGGTAGTTAAAGAACGCTCTGGAATGAACTGATGACGGAGGGAAAGAAAAGAGGACGAAGGGGGATAAAATTCTTAGATGACCTAAAAGAAGAAAATTTACGAGAAGATGAAAAGAAAAGCACAAGAAGGGACCAATGGAAGAGTATATATCACAATGGACATACAATTGTGCAGAAAACTGATGATGATATTCAGTGGATAACTCTACTACATTACATTAAAAACCTATCAAATAACCACACACGCAAACATTTCGCACAGACAAAAAGTAAATATAAATGCAAATGTTTACCGGCAATGAAATTAAACCTATAAAATTACGAGTGGCCAGTTTGTCCTCCGCTCTTTGTCAACAATACTGGTTAATGGCACAGTGTGAGAAAACATCAGCCAGGGACTCATTCAAAGCCATGAAATGTGGAAAGCGAGCTCTGCTCAATGCACATTCTTTTCCTTCTTGCTGCTTCGGCCTTGTCAATCAACCCACTTTGATCCATATCAAAACGGTTAAGCTCTTAAATTCTTATTTTTTGGCTGTCATACTTAAGCACTAAATATTTAACTGAGCTCCTTTTATAAGCATGAGAATGTGATACAGTACAGATATGTTTCACATTATTTCGGTCCATATTTTGCTCCAAATTTTTAATTTTTAATTTCTTTCAGCCCATATGTTGTGTACATAATTAGCCATTTTTATTATATATAAATGCTATCCCTGGTAATAATAAATATGTCAGCAAACCGTGAGAAAATAATACAGTAGTACTAATAGCAAGAAATAAAATAGTAATGACAGAAATAATGAACAACTACCACGTATAGAATGTAAAACACAACAATTTAAAATGAAAATAACGAACATTATAGACTAAACGAGACAAAAGTGACACTGTATTTATTTTCAATGTCTTTCTCCACTCGGAGGCCGCCTGAGCCGAAGAATACGCTAAAACAATTTCGTTAAAACTAAAATTAAGTAAAAGTCCATGATCTCAGTCAGGCGATTACAGAACCCCCGAGCGGTTTCAGCCCCCAGTCGATGAACTCCTTGGTACTGATGTTGTTTTCTTATTGACTGTCCCTCTCGCACCGATCATAAGAGCTCTCAGTTCTACGTCGTCCAGCTCGTATTTGTTAACATTAATACGTCTTACGGCAGGTGGGGGTCATCCGAAAATGTGTGTAACGTAACGTGACAAAATGTGTGACAGAAGTGTATATAACCATAACAACCGTGGAGGTAGTGATGTAAGGTACGGATGGATAGTCAGACAATGTTACCTAGCAACCGCGCAGGCTATGTCTTATGGCTGGTTGCCATATGAAATTAGCAGCCATTGATGGATTGCCATGACCGGGAGATATATTTATGATCATTTGATTTTTGCAAAGGGAAAAGTGTTCTCTTTTTCTTATAAGCATGCATATTGATGTGATGTCATACCGCTTCCGGATAGGCCTGCTGCAGGTGTTTTTGTATACGACACTATAGGTAGGTAGATGGAATTGTTTTCTCTGTCTACTTCCTCTGGTTGGTCAAAGCGTATTTCAAGTCTTATTGAGGGTGTAAATTATCCGTACCCCCACCCCGAATGGCGATCATGTCTATTCTTCTCGTGCTGCCATTTATTCTGGCGCCATGGACTTTCTCGTGAAATTCTTTCTCATGGAGCATGTGCGCTATGGGCGACCTGATGTTGTGAAGTCTGGTGTTTCGAAGAGCTCCGCTGGTGGCACACGCAAGAAATGATGTGTTTATAATTTTCGAATAATTTTATAATGTATATTTTAAAATGTATAACAAAATATCTTGTCCCTATAAAATGTATTTTAATGCAAGCTAACTGGGCGACTTGTGTGTCAATTCGTCGTTCAAATCTCCTACTACTAATGATAATAATCCTAAGGCTTCAACTACTGTGCTTAGATATTTTAATTTGGCTGAATTTAGGATGCCTGCCTATCAAGTTCGACTTCCGTTTTGCTCTACCATATGGCTTGTAAACTGTTGGGATATGGCTGAGAGTTAATTAATTTTCTCTGGTAAACACTGAATGTGTTGCCAGAGATATTTCACGTGCCAACATCTTAAGGCAAGGAGACCCGAATACACCTTTTCCACCCTTCAAAAATCCGACTACCTCTGCCGGGGTTGAACCTGCGATCTTGACATTCGGAGGCTGATACAATCTCTGGAATCCCCCTGAGGGACGGGGCAGTAGAATAACAGCCACGGTATCCCATGCCTGTCGTAAGAGGCGACTAGAAGGGGTGCCAGGGGGCTGAGTATTGGCATTGCTTCCACTTACTTGTGCCAGGCTCTTCACTCTCATCTATCCTATCCGATATTCCTTGATCAACTCTTATTCTTTTCCGACCCCGGCGGTTTTAGGTTTTCGATGCCTAGGGAATCTTTGATTTCCACGCCCTATGAGGTCCTTCCTTTTCCTTGGCCGATACATTCATTTTTCGAAGTGTCAGACCCCTTCTATTTTTTCCCTCTGATCAGTTAATAGAGAATGATTGCCCAGTTAAGACAATAATAAACAATAATAAACAGAATTAAAATTGAATACATTATCCTAAACCCAACTCGGAATGTTCCGTATTCAGCCCTAAGGCTGGTTGGATTCTCAACAGCTCCGCCATCAGCTGTCATAGATGACCTAGATATCCCTGAAGAGGCGTACTAGGGAAATGAGGAGTGAGATAGTTTCCCGTTGCTTTCCTCACTGAGCCAGAAGTTACTATTACATATTTAAAAATACCCAAACGTACTGATACAATGAGACTGCGACTGGTACTCGCTCAAGGAATCAGACTTGATAGTACGACTCAAATCTAGTGTAAGAGATGACCTGATTCCATCACATCCTCGATAAAGTGTTGACACGAAACGGTTTCGATGAAATACTGGTAACGTCTTTATAAATGTACATTCTTGTCCAGGATTTATAAGAAATACGTCATTTAAAATCATTTTTCGACACTATACATATCTCATTACTGGCAGGACCTAGTGTTCACAATGCACTATGTCTTCTGGTACAGACTAGAGTAATTTTGTTACTTTCATTGATCTGTCCCAGTCTTATCCTTGGCTTTGACAAGTTTGAAAGTGACTGAGGTATGAGTGATACTAGTAATGACATTCCTTATGCAGCCAGTCCGTGCTAAGAATGGTGTGAAAATGTTATTCATTGGGTCAGTTGGTTTATGCACTTCAGTGGGCATGGCAGACTGATATGTAATAGCAATTTCTGGCTCAGTGAGGAAAGCAACGGGAAACTACCTCACTCCTCATTTCCTTAGTATGTCTCTTCAGTGATGTCTAGGCCATCTCTGACAGCTATTGGTGGAGGTGTTGAGGATCCAACCAGCCTTAGGGCTGAGGACTGTAAATACATACATACATACATACATACATACATACATACATACATACATACATACATACATACATACATACATACATACACGTATATCTCACTGAAGTGATCACTGCTTTCCTTGACAACTGAGTTGCGGAAATCCAGGATGATGGAGAGTCTTCTCTCACTGATGGCCGCGACCTCTTTTGATATTTTACTCGTCACGAAGGGGGCATCATCACATTGTTCCGAGGTTCGGGTCATAAGCCCAATCAGTTGAGTTAACGGTGAAGAGATGCCGAATGTGAAACACACAGCAATGACTCAGAGCAGAAGGAGTACATACAGAAGGGCAAGAACCTCTCAAGGCAATGCGAGACAAGCCTGCCAACTGGGAGAGAGGAAGTGCGTGAGTATATTGATGTGAATTGTTTATTTTTCTCGTATTCTCGTCCTTTTAAAGCAGTTATTAAGTAAAGAATAAAAGATGATGTTACGCTGTTGTTTGGTCTGGGAAACGTCACACTAACGAAGTCAGCCAAAGTGGACCGGATGTTAAGAGGTGAATGAGGATAGAGAGGGGAAATATAAAGAGAGGACAGAGGGGGGGGGGCAGCTGAGAGGAAATGGCTACAACAATCTCGGTAAATGCAGTACCGGTGTTTGAGCCAGGTTCCTATCTCTGACAGAAACATATGACGGGAAGGAAATTCATCATAAAAATTTCTTTGGGATTAATTCAAATTGATGTCTTCCTGAGGACCATTATTTAATGTTTAAAGTAGCACAAAAAGTCCCTGAGAAACCTGAGAATAAGGACAAGATCTGAGAAAAAGCACGATTACGATTTGTTGTTGTTGTCTGGATCATCGATTCGTTTACTGGTTTGATGCAGCTCTCTATACCATTGTATCCCATGCTAAATTTGATGATGATGATGATGATGATGATGATGATGCCATCCGTTCAGTCGATCCGATCATGAGCGGTTCTATGAATTACCGCACACCAAGTTGTCCTGTTCGACACTGTCTCCTTCAGTTCCAGGATGACGGTGGTGTCTGTTGCAATGGTTTCTAACCAACGAGTCTTCTGGCGACCTGGTCTTCCTGCATCGCTGATCATTCCTAGCATGACCGCTTTTTCCTATGCATCTGATGGCATATGGCATAACGTGGCCAAAGTTTGCAGGTCTCAGCTTCATAATGACATACGGGGCTTGATGCGCTCTAAAACTGCCTTAGTGGTGAATTTTGCAGTCCATGGTATTCGTAATCACCAACACCAGAACTCAAAAGCATCGATCTTCTTCTTGTCTGCCTGTTTCAGCGTTCTATTTCTCACGTCCATGCATGAACAGTGGGAAAATAATCGCAATGACTAATCCGTACTTGGTAACCAAACTGATATATCTGCTCTTCCAGATCGGGGACATAGTCATCATAGCGATTCGTAATCTGTACGTAACTATTGTACGCTACATTTTATATAATCGGTTTGTCAGTTTCATATCTTGGTTTTCCTCAACCCTTCATACCACCTTACACTAACATTAAAAATCAACTGTACGCGTTCTGGGTGCCTCAAGATATATCCTATCAACCTAGACATATTTCGCCAAATCGTTCTTTCACTAGCATCTCTTAATTTGTGAACCGTTATAGCCGCCTCTCCTTCAACATTCTGCTGTAACATCATATTTAAAAGGCTTCTATTCTCTTGTAATCTGCACCAGTTATCAACTATGTTTCACTTCCCTACAATACTGCACTTCACACTTTTTCAGAAATGTTTTTAAAGCGAATAACTACTGTATGCCGGAGGTGAGTAGATGCATTTTCTCAAGTAAGGCCCTTTCTTGGTTATTCTACCACCTAAAAAACAAGACTTCCCTTAAGACTTCATTTCTTAATCTGACATTTCCTGTAACATCTGACTTTGATTTATAACAGGAAAAATACCCATCTTCGTTTGAGGTGCGATGTTGCAATGAATAAATTAACTGTCTTCGGAAGGTTTGGGCTTTCATCAGGATAATGTTTATAAAATGTATTTTAATTGATTCCAAGCGAAGAGAAGGTCCCAGGGCAAATGCCATCACGCGTGCATACTTCACCCCACGTGGGTAAAACTCTCGCACTGTTGAGCCGCAAGGCTGGCCTGGTTTGCTGTAAGACCAAGTCTTAACCTCCATCTGGTGTACATCTCATAACTATTTATTGCCAGATTAAAAGTAACTTCTTTCTACACCGTACAAAAGCTGTGATATCAGGTCAGCTGTAAAACGTATAAATCTTCTGAAAAGTGTGTATAACTTATTTGCACAGCTGTTATTTGTAAAAGGCCATCCATTTATTCTATTGATCAGAGAACTGATGGGGAGTGTGTACTTTATAAACTTTACTCATAAATGCTGTTGACTCAGGTTTTTCCGTGTTCATTGTCTACCGTAACGTGCAAGGTTCTAATATATTTCGTATTTTGTTCAATATTGACAGCAATTAAATCCGCATCGGTACATCTGAATACCGTCAATATTTGATGAGGCTAAGTGGAATTTTAAACTAGTTCCATAATTTTAAAATGCGAGAATGAACTCATGGGATAACCTATTGCATATGAGGTATCAAAATTGTGTGACAGCGAGAGAGAGAGAGAGAGGTGATAATTTTTATTCAGGCAGATCGATGGGATTATTTCTTACAACTTTAATCCAAGAAAGATGAAGACGAACTCTGCTTTACGGGAGTGAAAGCTGGGTGTACTCAGGATATCTTATTCATAAGTTAGAAGTAACAGAAGACATGAAAGTAGCGAGAATGATTGCTGGTACAAACAGGTGGGAACAATGGCAGGAGGGTACTCGGAATGAGGAGATAAAGCCTGACTTAAGAATTAATTCGATGGATGAAGCTGTACGCATAAAATGGCTTCGGTGGTGGGGTCATGTGAGGCGAATGGAGGAGGATAGGTTACCTAAGATAATAATGGACTCTGTTATGGAGGGTAAGAGAAGTAGAGGGAGACCAAGACGATGATGGTTATACTCAGTTTCTAACGATTTAAAAATGAGAGGTACAGAACTAAATGAGGCCAGAGCACTAGTTGCAAATGGAGGGTTGTGGCGACGTTTAGTAAATTCACAGAAGCTTGCAGACTGAACGCTGAAAGGCAAAGCGGTCTATAATGATATACTGTAGAGTATGTATGTATGTATGTATGTATGCATGTATGTATGTATGTATGTATGTATGTATGTATGTATGTATGTATGTATGTAAGAAGAATATTTCTGCTCCTTCTGTTCCTTCCAAGTTTCAACGCATCAACGAAAGATAAAGACGGTGATCTTAAAGATACAAACAGTCGAGGAAGAAGGAAAAATGTTCTAATAGGCTACATATCAGGGACACAGAACATTATAAACACTACTTATGTCACCAGGGATGAATCTCGTATTCAATGTTGGACATCGGACAATATGTTCGACAAACATCTATACTGCATCTTAAATCTTGACCAAATATTTATTATAGGTCTAAGTACTTTGCAAAAAATGTGTACAGGCAGGGAAAAAATGCAGTAAAATAAATTACAACGTACAGTACAATGTTTCAGAAACGTAATAATAATTTGCTCACATCGTGATCTCAAAAGCCTTCATTACACGATTATAAGCTGATGAATAATATACATTGATGGTGAAATGTTTTTTCAAATTCATCCTATCTTACTGTATGTATAGTCAACAGCACAAAGTTTGGCCGGCAAAGAAATATTTAATTTGATATATTCTCGAAAGGCGAGACATACGCCAGCCTCGTGTCGACACATTTACAGGCATGTAATAAACTCCTATGGGACAACATTCTGGCAATTAGGCTTCTCCGAAAACCGTCCAAGTAGTTAGTTGGACATAAAACCAAAACCATTATAAATATCCCTTACAAACTATTAAAATTTAATGCAATAAAATCAAAGCCAAAATCAAATGCTGACTTTAAATTCTCTCTACAGGGAGTCATAATTAAGTCTGTATCTATAGTTAGGAGCAAAACCGCGTGACCACAGATGTGTGGGAGGGGGTAGGCGGTATATTATTCAATAAAGAGGAAAATATGAAAGTAAAAAGAGAGAGAAAAGAATGGTTCCGTTGGAGCTTATCTGTTAGTGCCATATGTTGTAGTTCTCTATAAAATAGCCAGAGCATGACGCACGCATACGCCACGTGTCATACAGAAATCACCTTCGTCACACACAATCAGCACGAACAAACTCACGAGCTGCTGCTTACTAGAGTTAGAGAAGAAAATGCATCACTGTACAAAGTTAACGACGGGGACAGCAGTTAGGTTTATAAAATAAAAAATAATAAAAAACGTGTAATTATTCGCAAAATACCTCATATCGTGGGTTTATGAGCAAAACTCAGTATGTATTTTGGAGTTCTTGACATTTTCACACTAACTAACGTAACTTTTCTCCGTTCTATTCGCTGGTGTTATTCATTATGTGTCCGACTCGCTGGCTGAATGGTCAGCGTACTGGCCTTCGGCTCAGAGGGTTTTGGGTTCGATTCCCGGCCGGGTCGGGGATTTTAACCTCCATTGGTTAATTCCAATGATTCGGGGGCTGGGTGTTTGTGCTGTCCCCAATATACCTGCAACTCACACACCACAAATAACACTATCCTCTACCACAATAACACGCAGTTACCTACACATGGCAGATGCCGGCCACCCTCATCGGAGGGTCTGCCTTACAAGGGCTGCACTAGGCTAGAAATTGCCACACGAAAAAAAAATCATTACGTCATAACAGGTCATTTTCGTTACTGAATATTCTAATTTTCATTTCCTTACCAAGTCTCAAAAGAGGAGTTTCAAACAATTTCAGCTACACAGCGCTATTCTAGAAACCCTAACAAGCTATTGACTGAAAACTTTCAGACCTCTTTTTTCTCACAAGTAAGACTTTCGACATAATGTCTTTTACTCGTAAACCCTCGATATTATGTTTAACCGAACAGAACAAAAACTCCAGTAAGGCCACGAAGGGATATCCTAACGACTAGGAGGAGTAGAGTGCGTATTTTTAGGTTCGGCCGCCTTTCCCACCCAGAAATGACCAGAAATGACCTAATACTCATTTCTGTTGCATCCCAGAGCCACGTGACTCCAGAAGTAGAAGTCTTGTTTCTAAATGTCTCCACTTCTGGGCAGAGAATCGAATACAGGTCCTTTCGGGTGTACGTTGTACACCTTTACTGTCCCGGATAGATAGATGTAAAAAGAATACATCTTGGACTGTGTAAAAAGAACAGTCGGAATAGTAAGAAGGAGAGATAAATTGGTAACTATCATCGTCAAGCAGTAATATGGCAACTGTTCATTGGAACACAAAGCTTGTATTTGCGAAGTACATAGTACTTTTATGTTCTAATGAAACGATGAACTGTTTTTCTATTTCCACTATGGAGGTTAAATGTTTAACAAGATAAACCAAATTTCTTACCGATCAGATGAATCGGAGGTTGAATTCATTCGAACTTACCTGAAAACAGACAGAAATCCATTATTAGTAATATGCATAATTATGATAATAGTACTAACAGTCGAAACAATACAGCAGAAAGTGAACAAAATATCAACAATATAAATTATATAATCATTTTACTAATATAGTTGGAAACCAACTGGAGTTATCTGGGAAATTAACAGCAAAAGTAAATTATATTATTTGATATTATATAGGAGTTGAGATCAGCAGAAGAGTGCAGTCTGCCAGGTATAATGGAGAGTAACTTCAGGAATACATCGTCAAACCTCAAGGGTTTTATTTATAAGGGTATGGTTCATTCTTCGCGTGGTGTAGGGGTAGCGTGCCTGCCTCTTACCCGGAGGCCCCGGGTTCGATTCCCGGCCAGGTCAGGGATTTTTACCTAGACCTGAGGGCTGGTTCGAGGTCCACTCAGCCAACGTGATTAGAATTGAGGAGCTATCTGACGGTGAGATGGCGGCCCCGGTCTAGAAAGCCAAGAATAACGGCCGAGAGGATTCGTCGTGCTGACCACACGACACCTCGTAATCTGCAGGCCTTCGGGCTGAGCAGCGGTCGCTTGGTAGGCCAAGGCCCTTCAAGGGCTGTAGTGCGATGGGGTTTGGTTTTGGTTTGGTTTTTATGGTTCATTCTGCCTTAACGTATTGTTTGGAAATAATGCCGATGGCAAAAGTCTCTGAAAGGAAGCTAGAAGTAACGCAAATGCAAAAGCTGATATTGTCATTGGAGCATGTCAAGGAAACATACAATCAGAAGTGAAATTATACGGAACTGGGTAGAGGTGACCATTTTAAAGACAAGATCCATACGTCAAGACTACTGTAAGATGGTTTGGCCATGTCGTGAAAGTGTCTATGTGGGAGGAAGCCTCTTAGATATACGAGTACCTCCTCCAACGAACAGAAGAAGAGGAAGGCCCTGCAGGATATGGAGGGACTCTGTCATCACAGATCTTAAAGACCTGAAATTCGAGGACCAAAATTTCAGCAGGAAGGAATGGAGGAGATGGACGCGCATCAGCGACCCCGCATGTTAACGGGACTAATCATGCTGAGAATAATAATAATAATAATAATAATAATAATAATAATAATAATAATAATAATAATAATAATAATAATAAGATAATAGAGTAAATCCTTTTAATATAAAGTAATTTATTATTTTAAATTATACACTCATTCTACTATAGTCTGAAACCAAGAGGATTTATCAGAGAAATTAAGTACAAAAATGAATTTGATATTACAACCTGAATTTTATATAATAAATTAGTAATTTTTAAACAGAATAGAACAGAATAATTCACTGTTATTAAAAAACATACAGTTGTAAGTGATAAAGTTGATCACACAGAAAAATAACTTTATTTAATCACTTAAGTACACGCAAAGGAATTAATGTTTAACTCTATACCAGTGCTGAAGGTATGGTGTACAAATTACTGAATAGTCTCTAATTTTATAATATTGTGATGGATGATATCATGAAGGGCAGCACAAGGACCTGCCCACCTACGTAGCTTACCGGTTACCACTGCCACCGCTGCCGTCCTCGGAGGCCCGGGTTCGATTCCCAGAAATTTGAGAATGGCAGAAAGGTTGGTATGTGGTTAAAATGGTACATACAACTCACCTCCGTTGGGGTGTGCCTGAAAAGAGCTGCACCACCTCGGGATGAGGACACGAGTTTACAGCACAAGGAACTCGTGAAGATACAGCAATGATCACAATATTATTTGCTGACGAAAGTCTGATTCGACGAAAGAATGTGAAAGGAGTCTAAGAAGAGCGTGATGCGGTAAATGAGAAATTGGAAGATCAGAGAACTAGAAACAGAGGAGGCGTGGCTAGCTCAGTGGCTTAGCTGCTGGTTTTCCACTTGGAAGGCTGAAGTTCGAATCCCGGGGGCGTGGCTAGCTCAGTGGCTTAGCTGCTGGTTTTCCACTTGGAAGGCTGAAGTTCGAATCCCGGGGGCGTGGCTAGCTCAGTGGCTTAGCTGCTGGTTTTCCACTTGGAAGGCTGAAGTTCGAATCCCGGGGGCGTGGCTAGCTCAGTGGCTTAGCTGCTGGTTTTCCACTCGGAAGGCTGAGGTTCGAATCCCGGAGGCGTGACTAGCTCAGTGGCTTAGCTGCTGGTTTTCCACTCGGAAGGTTGAGGTTCGAATTCCGGGGAGGTGACTAGCTCAGTGGCTTAGCTGCTGGTTTTCCACTCGGAGGGCTGAGGTTCGATTCCCGGTCGATCCTGGGTTGAGATTTTCATCTCAAAAATCACGTGGCTTCAGGAAGGGCATCCGGCCTTAAACCCCTTGCCAAAACCAGAAAGATTCAAGCTCCAGCGGCCCCAGAAATAACTGGGGTTAGCCGAAGAAAGGATTAGAAACGTAGTTTGAAAATCAAGATAAAATGTGAAGTCACAAGGAGAGGAAGAAGAAATATGAGTATTTAGTAATATTTAAATAGAACAGAAAAAACAGTGCTCATGAATCCGAACTCCGATAATCCGAAAACTCGGTTAATCCGAACTAAGTCCGGTTCCTTGGCTGAATGGTCAGCGTAGTCGCTTTAGATTCAGACGGCCCCAGATTTGATTCCCGGCTGGGTCGAAGATTTTAACCTTAAATGGCCAATTCCCCTACCTCGGGGACTGGGTCTTTGCACTGTCCCCAACATCCCTGTAACCATCACAACATATACAAGAATAAATTAAAATAATACGCAGTTTTCAATTCACGGCAGATGACACCCACCCTCGTCGGTGGGTCTGCCATACAAGGGCTACACCAAATTATTATTATTATTATTATTATTATTATTATTATTATTATTATTATTATTATTATTTGCAATTTGCTCTACGTCACACAGATAGGTCTTATAGCGACGATGGGACAGGAAGGGGCTAGGAGTGGGAAGGAAGTGGCCATGGCCTTAATTAAGGTACAGCTCCAGCATTTGCCTGGTGTGAAAATGGGAAACCACGGAAAACCACGTTCAGGGCTGGCGACAGTGGGGTTTGAACCCACTATCCCCCAAATACTGGACGCACTTAAGCGACTGCAGCGATCGAGCTCGGTATTATTATTATTATTATTATTATTATTATTATTATTATTATTATTATTATTATTATTTGAACTAATATTTTAAAAGTACCAAAGCTGCAATGTAATGAAAAATGTGTTTGAGGATAACATTGTTTGTATTTCTATTATGAAGTCAATATAAAACAATACTGCACTCTTTGTTGCGATAGTGTTTTGAGGCAAAAACAGCAGTACGTAATATAACAAAGTTAATCGAGTTTCACAGTGTTTGGCTACAAGGAAATAAATAAAACACAACGCTCCACAAATATCAGACACTAATTATTTCTCTTTACAAAGTCGGCTATTCCTGTTTGGTTACTTTTTTCCACGACAAACTTTGTAGTCGCGATGCAATGCTGGATTGAAATTTCTGATAATCCGAAAATTAACCCCGGCCCCAATTAGTTCGGTTTAGCGGAAAAGGAGAATTCAAGATCAAACACCTGTGGGAAACAAATCGAGGATATCCGTTATAACAACGTGAAATGAAGCTATTCATTGCTATTACATTATTATTATTATTATTATTATTATTATTATTATTATTATTATTATTATTATTATTGTCATTATTATCATCGTAGTCATTATGACACCCTCCTTGGCTGAATGATCAGCGTTGTGGCCTTCGGTCCAGATGGTTCCGGGTTCGATTCCCTGTCGAGTCAGGGATTTTAATAGCGTCTGATTAATTCTTCTGGTTCGGGGACTGAGTGTTTGTGTTTGTCCTAACACACTCCTCTTCATACATACACTGCACTACCAACCATCACAAATACAGGCAATAGTGAACACATCCTTCCACATAGGGTTGGCGTCGGGAAGGACATCCGGCTGTAAAACCGAGCCAAGTCCACATATATTACACAGTTGTCACCCGTGACTTCACTAGCATGTGAGAAAAGTGGCGAAAGAAAAAGAAGAAAAAGAAGAAATGAAATAGCGTATGGCTTTTAGTGCCAGGAGTGTCCGAGGTCAAGTTCGGCTTGCCGGGTGCCGGTCTTTTGAATTGACGCCGGTAGGCGACCTACGCGTCGTGATGAGGATGAAATGATGATGGAGACGACACGTACACCCAGCTCCCATGCCAGCAGAATCAAGCATTTATGGTTAAAATTCCAGACATTGCCGGAAATCGAACCCGGCTCCCTGTGACCAAAGCCATAGCGCCAACCATTTAGCCATGGAGTCGGAGAAGAAGAAGTTGTAGTTTTATTTCATAAAGTTTTAGGATAGAAACCCACCGGCTCTGTTTAACTACTGGAGAGATGATAATGAGGAAGCAAGGAAAACTATTTCTAGGCTTGTCAGTGATTGGAATCAGGGTTCCACAAGTAGCACCATAACAGGGTAAGCCGATCTGGTCAGTAATTATGTTCTAGTGAGCTCGCAGTTGCAATCAACAGTATTCTGTAAGAAGGAAGTCAGCTCGTGGACGAAACTGTCTTTATGGGAGTGAAAGCTGGATGGATTCAGGATATCTTATTCTTAAGTTACAAGTAACAGACAAGAAAATAGCGAGAATGATTGCTGGTACAAACAGGTGGGAACAATGGCAGGAGGGTACGCGGAATGAGGAGATAAAGGCTAAGATAGGAGTAACTCGATGAATGAAGCTGTAAGCATCGGTGGAGGGGTCGTGTGAGGTAAATGAAAGAGGATAGGTTACCTAGGAGAATAAAGGACTCTGTTATGCAGGGAAAGAGAAGTAGAGGGAGACTAAGACGACGATGGTTAGACTCAGTTTTTGTAACGATTTGAAGATAAGAGAACGAGAACTAAACGAGGCCACAGAACTAGTTACAAACAGAGGATTGTGGCGGCGTTTAGCAAATTCACCGAGGCTTCCAGACTGAACGCTGAAATGCATAATGGTCTGTAATGAAGATGTATGTATGTTGTTATTTTATTTTGTTACTATTACTATGTAGAAATCCTTTCTTAGGACAAACTTTGGGCGTTCCGCCACCGACAGAAGTTAAACGGACGCTAGACACATACAATTATATTACCGTATTTACGCGAACAATACCCGCATATTAAAAAAAAAAAATGAGGCACGAAGTCGGGGTGTGGGTTTTATTTGAGACAATGTTGGCATTTTTTTCAAAATCAGCCTTCCTAAAGTTAGGATGCGGGGATTATTCGGTGACGGGGATTATTCGCGTAAATACGGCATTCAATACACATACAGAAGGTTATGTTATTCAATAGTGGATACATAAATTTGCTCAAAGTTCGTTAACCTTCTCCGAAGCACGCGTTCCCAGTCAAAGCTCATTGAAGGAATAGATTCTGGTCAACAAGGCACTAGTCCTTTATTTACCATCAGAAAAGTGTGAGTAATCAAAGCCTTTGTTGAAGTCTTGTGTACAAGCTAGCATCTCTCTGCTGGTTCTTTGTGATCTTTAACAGGACGCGTGGTGCTCCAAGAGACAGACAGCACCGTATAAGGGAACTACTGATTCATTCCATAAGCGAACAAATAGGGAGACGCTGTTTGCACAGCAAACAACTGTTCCAACTGAGACATCTCCTTATCCGGGGACATTTTGAAAACTCGTCCTCTTTTATTACATCATTTGATTTAATTAAGTAGGAGTGTTATACAATACGACTCACTGGAAAGGCGAGGCTCCAAGCTCAATGTTACGCACCGTTACGCATGGTAGGAGGGGGGTGGGAGGGGGAAATACTGGGGCGACAAAATAACATTGACATTGAGCAACGGACCGCAAACAATTTCACTGGAATGTTATCTCCTAAAATATAGCCTTATTATTATTATTATTATTATTATTATTATTATTATTATTAGCCCGCCTGTGGTGTAGTGGTTAGTGCGATTAGCTGCCAACTCTCGGAGGCCCGGGTTCCATTCCCGGCTCTGCCACGAAATTTGAAAAGTGGAACGAGGATGGAACGGGGTCCACTCAGCCTCGGGAGGTCAACCGAGTAGAGGTGGGTTCGATCCACACCTCAGCCATCCTGGAAGTGGTTTTCCGTGGTTTCCTACTTCTCCTCCAGGTGCCTAACTTAAGGCCACGGCCGCTTCCTTCCCACTTCCTTGTCTATCCTTTCCAATCTTCCCATCCCACCACAAGGCCCCTGTTCAGCATAGCAGGTGAGGCCGCCTGGCGAGGTACTGGTCCTCCTCTCCAGATGTATCCCCCAAAATCTCCAGCTCCAGGACACTGCCCTTGAGGCGATAGGGGTGAGATCCCTCGCTGGAAACCCCAACCCTGGAGAGTAAGCAGATTAAGAAGAAGAATAATATATTCCGATTGCAGTACCGGTACACTACAAAATCTTACATTAGCATACAGAACAAAATGAATATGATCAAGGTGAAAAGTTTTACGGCGAATGGTATGTTCAGATTACAATCTAAAATCCAACTTTCGAAACTTCTTAGAAAATGAATGTTCAAAAGAGTCAACCATTTGAATCAACTTTTGCTTGTTTTTTGCGAGTTTCTCTTTGTTTTCTTTTGTAAAAATTTAGGTGGGGGGGGGGTCCTAACCCGCAGTAACCCCTCGCTGGGAAGAGATACGATGGGATCTACACAGACTGAGGATCACAGACGACATCATAACCAACAGGCGGCAGATCAGTTCTGCGGACTTTTCGCTTTTTCAAATTCGACGTCAACTTCGGAAAATGTTAGGGGATGAACAGAAGAAGGCGATCAGCCGAAGTATAAAGAAGTTCTGGAAAGAAATGGAAAAGAAAAAATACTGTACCATAGTCTTAGATTCTAAATGGTTTATAATTGGCCAAATTCTTGATTAAAACATAATTAATTATAATTAAAAAGGGTGTATGTTACGAATTAAATTTAGCCTTTTAAGGACTGAATTTGATCTCAAAAGTCGCTGTTGAAAGAAGCAGCTGGACAAGAATCTTCAAAACATGAGGTCGCAACTTTACAGATTATCATGTTAAAATAAATCAATAAGACAAAGCAAACAGAGTAAGAGTTCCCGAAGAATTCTTCGTTAGAAGTAAAAACCTATCTTTCCCACAATTATACTGGTCGTCATGTTTTCGAAAGGAGACCCGACCGACTGGTTGGAGTACAATACTTATCAAGTAAATCACCGGAGACTTGTTAACCTTGGAGGAAGTCACCACACTGGGATTCCGGGTCTAGACAATAACAGCCTGTGCAGAAACAATAGCGTATTTAGCGGCCGCAATGCATCTCAGTCGTTTGTCTCACAATCTAGCCTGTATCAATCTAGTATGCAATCCATGATTATATTCTCTGGTTAAAAACTTGTCAATTTATAAAATATTGGCAAGAGAAATATTGTGCTGTAAGCTTGGTAAAAAAAAGATCCACAGTTCTAGCTCTTCAGGCAAACAACTCAATGTTGAAAAATAGTAGGGATATGACCTACGAATTTTCGGTAAATAAAATATAATAAAGTATGAGAATATTTTATTTATTTATTCCTAAAAATTGCAATCCTTTTCTTAATCATCGTTATCCGGTCGGTTAGAGTTTCCCTCTTTCTACCACTACAACCGCTAATGTGAGTCAATGCATTGATTCGCTTAAGCACCAGTACGAGCGCTAATGTGAGTCAATGCATTGATTCGCTTAAGCACCAGTACGAGCGCTAATGTGAGTCAATGCATTGATTCGCTTAAGCACCAGTACGAGCGCTAATATGAGTCAATGCATTGTTTAAGCCCTTATAACTACATTCGGTGTGGCCATTTAAAAAAGTCAAAAGCGCCTCAGGGTATTGAACCAAGGAACACATTACAGAAAGACTTATGTAAATACGTTCATTTGGCTACGATTTGAATGAGAACGAAAACGAGTGCAGAAACAAGCGATTTTAGGCTGTTTTTCCGGAACTGCGTTTAGGCCGGAAGTGATTTTCGAAATTTGTTTTCTTAGCTTGATAGAGCTATCCAACACTCACAATTTGAAACCTTACCGGGACCTTTAGCCCTTCAACTTTCGGCACAACTGAAGAAATTGCTTAATTTTACGTTTTTCATAATATGGTGAGCCCTACTTTTTGTTTGCTAAAAATGTTTTCAACATTAAAAGTGCGCGAATATGATACAAAAATTAGCATTTTCAAGACTAAAGTGATGTCAGTTGGAAAGAAACTTAAAGAGGTCTGAATGACAGGTCTTATGGCGTCTATTGGATAGAACAGTGCTACGACTGAGAAGAATGCCATCGTGATCTTAATTAAGGTTCAGCCTACTCGTTTCAAACACCGCGCCTTTTGGCTAACTTACGACCTGTTTTATCAGGTTACCTCCTCATTTTCCGGCCTATTTCAAATTTTAGGACATATTCTCACTAACATCAAATTTTATTTTTACAAGTTGCTTTACGTCGCACCGACTCAGATAGGTCTTATGGTGACGATGGGACACGAAGGGGCTAGGAGTGGGAAGGAAGTGGCCGTGGCCTTAATTAAGGTAATAGCCCCAGCATTTGCCTGGTGTGAAAATGGGAGACCACGGAAAACCATCTTCAGGGCTGCCGACAGTGGGGTTCGAACCCACTATCTCCCGAATACTAGACAGTGGCCGCACTTAAGAGACTGCAGCTATCGAGCTCGGTACATCACATTTTAATCATCAAAAGGTCCGTTTATTACTAAATTCATCAACGCCATTTGAATAGAATACACCCATCCCCCAGTTTCGGATCATATCGCTCCAGCCTACAAACTGTGCACCGGTATTACTTTAAGCAATGGGCATCATTTCTGTATATCCAATAAAAGAAAACATACATTTATTTGAAGGAATACCGCTCTGGCCTGTGATGATGTATTTCAACAATATATTTCTACTCCGCAGTGCACTTTAAACTTCAATCTTGATACAATTTAGATGTGATGGATTGAAAGTGAAAGGTTTAAAGAAAGAAACAGAACATCGTGAAGTCAATGACAGCGCTGATTACGTAAAGGGAATAATGCAATAAAATATAATTAAGTAGAGCAAGACAGAGCTGTATCGCATTTAAAATATCTTAGTAGTTACCCAGATAGAATGAAGAAACTCGTTTCATTCACTTAAAGTCACTTAGAAAATTATTGATGGGCTACTTTCAGTAAGGATTCAGTACGTTTTCATTCCATATAAACCCATCCTATTGTTATTTCTGAGAACAATAATAGTTATGCACGTTAGGATAGCCGAAAGATAGGTTGTACGTTTGAATATAGATGTTTCGAATTTCGAAACGCACACGTGGAGCCTTTCGCCCTTGTAGTAATTATTATTAAGGGGCTGCCTGGCCGAGGCGGTAAAAGGCGTGGTCGGTTCGCCCGGAAGGACGTGGGTTCGAATCCCCGCCAGGAAGTCGTAAAATTTAAGAACAGAGATTTCCACTTCCGGAGGTAAAATGCCCTGAGGTTCACTCAG
Source organism: Anabrus simplex (assembly GCF_040414725.1). Taxonomy (NCBI): domain Eukaryota; kingdom Metazoa; phylum Arthropoda; class Insecta; order Orthoptera; family Tettigoniidae; genus Anabrus; species Anabrus simplex. The sequence continues at coordinate 120,255,397 of NC_090273.1, read as the reverse complement.
CCTACACCAAAAATGAGTACCAGGTTAATTCCTGGGGGCAAAGGCGGCCGGGCGTAGAGCTAACCACTCTACTCCATCAAGAGCCGAGGTTACGGATAGTGGAAGCCTTTACCTTCCACCCCTCCAAGCGCCTTCATGGCCTGTACGGAGATGACTTTGCAAAAGTAATTATTATTATTATTATTATTATTATTATTATTATTATTATTATTATTATTATTATTATTATTATTATTATTATTAACAAATACATCGCAACTGGGAAATATCCCGGTGGCAATGGTCACTTACAGTAGTGCGATTATAGGATAAAGTTAAAACATAACGAAGCCTAATAGTAGTAGTCCTTTCACTCCTGTGGGGGAAGTAGAAGGACTTATTTCGCCCTTGTAACGTACAACAATTTATTTCATATTATGCGGAAGTTAAATGATATTAAGGAGAATACATCATGTTCATATCAGGGCCCACCCTTCAAACAACTGATGCCATTCATGAAGAATCGAAATCATTCAAGAACCACTCGGGAGATGTATCGACTCGCCAGCATGACGTAATGTAGCTATCAGGTAAGTGTCCAAGTAACTGTTTAATATACACTTAAAAAAAATGCTTTTGATGGTATGTAACTTTAGTATTGTAAAGTTCCATTTTCCACATTACTTGGAGAATGTAAAAATATGAAATTCGACAAGAAATAAAACATATTTTAGGCCATTACATCTAACCACTTCGACAATAACTGAAATGTCCGTTTCAGACCAAACCCTTTGTTTTCCTCCTATTTCATCCCAGTATCAGAACTATACATAACTCCGTTAATATTTTATTTCGCGAGCCTATGTAACAGACATAAACAATGTTTCACACAATATCCTCTTAATGAGATTAAAACTTTTAACTGTCACTGATCAACGGAACGGAAACACTCCTTCCGGAACCAAACAATGAGTTCGGAATGAACACGAACCGAGCCGAACATTCACGAGTCAATATGCTTGTTTCACATGCGCGCATAAACTACTCAGCATGGAACCAGTGAACCACACTGGAACTGGTTATAAGCTGTCTTTCGTGTACAGACCATCTATACTACTTAAATGTTTTCATACCGTACCGTGATGGGGGACGGCGGGCCTCCTAGATGGTGCCTACCTCTCTCAAGCCAGGAGATGTGTTGCGGTGATTTGAGGTGTGGAGAAGGGGAGCTGCCGTAGCCTACAAAAAAGAACTGTTCCGCCTTAGCGAGGTGTAAGGAAAGGAATTTTAGGCATTGATAGGTTAGAATGCAAGCGTATTTTACCAAGGCGCAAGTATCGACTACCCGCACAACGGTTCTGCAGTGAGGTGTGCATAAATATTAGCGATCTGAACTATCAGAACCCCTGAAATTTTTGCAACTCACCTATATAACTGTAGAGCGGGTAGCTGATACTTGCGCCTTGTTCAAATACGTTTGCATTTCTAACCTATTAGTGGCCTAAAAATCCTTTTCCTAATGAGGAGAGTGGAAAACCACGGAAAAACATCCACAGGACAGCCGATGGTGGGACCAGCTCACTGCCTACAGAATGCAGAACTGTAAAGCCGTGGCTACTGTTATCCGCAGTTACTCTGCTCGGTCATAAACCATCCTCACCTTTTAACCAAGATCATAAGGATGATAATATTAGTTGATATCTGATCGCAGGACACGGCGCCTTTCGGATGATATCCAAAAAAGGCAAAACAATGGCATATCCATACAGACTATGACGGTCTTTGGAAGGGTGGAAGGTAAAGGTTTCCACTATTCGTAACCTCGGCACCTGATGGGGTAGAGTCGTTACCCCTACGCCCGGTCACCTTTGCCCCAAGGAATTAACCTGGTACTCATTTTTAATTTAGGCACAGTGAATGTGCACTTCCGGAAGTGGAAATTTCGTTTCTTAAATTTTTCGACTTTCTGACGGGAAATCGAACCCATGTCCTTCCGAGTGAACCGAATAGGCCTTTACCGACCCGGCCAGGTAGCCCCTCCGGACCGGATAATACCCAGAATGTGATTATTATCTTGGATTTTTCCTCACCGACCATTTTTAAGTAGCCTATCGGACCATTCATCACAAATCCTTGGTTTAGTAATTTTACTAGCTTGTCATTAACGGGTTCGTTTCTGTAAAACTGCAGGCGTAGGGCTATCTAGTGGAGATGAGTAGCAGCGGGAGGACAAATTACGTTATTTACAGCTGAAATATCACCGATGCCGTTGGTGGATTAGGAAGAAAATCTAAATTCGTGAATATCTTCATTATTATAACCCGTACTGTAAAACAGTACGAGATATAAAAAGAAAATAGCATTTTCTATCTATGTTCTCATATACTTTTTTTTTTTAGATAGAACGGATATTTCCGGAGATATTTGGAAGTTTCTGAAACATGCAATATATCCGTTCTCATTCCTCGAAAGGTGAAAAAACGTGAAACATAAAATATCGGAAACTGTATATGGCACAATATTTTATTATGTGCTGTTTTTCGATGCAGCTAATATTAAGAGAAACATTTGGCATTTCCTGTTCTAGCCCTCTTAATACTATGTACTACGCCACTGTAGCCTAGTGTACACCCCTGCTATTCCTGAACTTGGAATACCAAATTTCGAGAAATTCTGTTCGGCCCCTTTTCACCATACACAGATAGACAGACAGACAGACTCAAAAATTAAATTGAACCTCCTTTTGACTTTTGTACGCTAATCTGAGACAGAAACGAAGAAAGAGGTAAATATTTGAAGTGTTCAGACGAAATTTACATATCGTATAATTTTTATTTATATAGATAATTGTTAAATCCACTGCCGGACACACGGTATAGGAGTACCGCGCCTGCCTCTTACTCGGGTTCGATTTCCGGCCAGGTCAGCGATTTTTACCTGAATCTGAGGGCTGGTTCGAGTTCCACTCACCACGTGATACAATTGAGGAGATGGCTGCCTCGGCTTTGAAAGCCAAGAATGGTGGCCGAGAGGATTCGTCACGCTGACCGCTGACCACACGACACCTCATGATCTGCAGGCCCTCGGGCTGAGCAAAGCCATTGCCCTTTGGGGATGTTGCGCCATGGGGTTAGGTTTGGTTTGTTAAATACTCTACCGCACTATAAACGTTAAGCATTGACAAGCCGACCCTAAAATAAGAACAATTTTTAAAATGATGGGAAGAAAAGATTATATATATAAACATCAAATAGTTGTATTCACGTAGAAATGCTCCAGCTAAATTGTTCCATACACTTTCCTATCTGAATGTGCTAAAATGTTACTGAGCAGGTTCGTGTTGTACTCGCGCGTTGAGCTCACTGGAAGGAGGCCACCGGGTCGAGAGTACTGGCCTGGCCTGGACCGGACTACGGAAGTGGCACAAGCGCAATGAAGCGTGCTCTAACCCCAATTTACTGCAGGCTGCGAGAAGCGGTACTCGGAAACGTGATGAATGAAAAATCACGTTATCTCAAAGCACCTCTTTATCTGGTGCAATATGCATACTTATGTAATACCGTTCCGGAAGATCGAGCCTAGTGGTTTACAAATCTCTCTAGAGGAATGCCGGGATATTTGGGATTCGAGGATAAATTAGTGCAAGAAAGAAAAAAGAACGCACTAGTGAATACAGTCCTCCACATAAGGTTGGCGTCAGGAAAGATATCGGGCCTTAAAGCAAGGCGAAGTCCACATGTTCGGCCCTGCAAACTCAACAGGGGGGGGGGGAGCGGTTGAAGAAGAGGATATGATAATCCAATTTAAAATCTAACATCATATCACTTAATTTACATAAATTCATAAACAATTTTCGATTTTTTATTTCTAAGACAGAATAAACTCTATTTCAAAAATCTTACGGCCATGAAATAAAAGTGGAATACAAAGCATATTACCCCAAACCCAACTCAGAATTTAGGCCCTACTTAATAATATCTAAACAATGAGACTGAGACGAATTAAATTTATAAGCCATTTGGAAAGACTGAATAAAAATAGACTTGCTTATTGAACACACAAATTTTTGCAAATCAAACGTACGAGATCAAAATGTTACAAGCAAGTAGAGAACGACCTCACTGAATTAGGGTCGAAAGAACAGAAATTACAACAATCGATGAAAATGAAGAACTATTAGGTAAGGAGGAAAGCTCACCAAATGTTGATTCCGTGTGGTCCTAAGTGACCCATTCGCGCAGAAGAAGAAGAAAACTGTATTTCATATAAAACATCTTATCGTTGTTTTATTTAGGGCTCTTCGTACACACCGTGCTCATCAGCTGCATATACTTCTTAATGTGAAAAAATATGTCATTGTGGAGTAGCTATATACTGAAATATTTTCGAGATGAATGAAGTTGGGGAAAAAACACCTTATTGGTTAAATGTTATTTCTGGAGTGTACTGTTGTACGAACCGGAGGCGTGGACCATCAATAAAAGAGAAACGCAGACTGGAAGGCTTCGAGATATGAGTATGGAGAAGGATGCTTAAAGTAAAATAGAATGATAAGTTTACGAACAAAGAGGCACTAGCTCAAATAGTGTAAGTGGGGAGTTTAATAAGAATAGGGACGAAAAAGAAGAAGACGGGGATAGGACATAACTTGAGAAGCGAGTGTTTGTTGTAAGACTTCCCGGAAGGAACTGCTGAGAGAGGGAAGAAAAGAGGACGAAGGAGTTCAAAATTCTTACGCGACCTCAAAGGAGAAAATTACGAGAATATCAAAAGAAAAGCACAAGATAGGGAACAATGAAAGAAGGCACAGTGTACTGGACCTGCTACTGTGCAGAACACTGTTGATGATGATGATGATTTGTTGTGACGGAATGCACCACCTTGACGTGCCGAACACCCTAATATATTTACCCCTCCTCGTAGTACTTACTCTTCAAATATTAATCACCACCACCACAATAAGTCAACCAACCGCATCAAATGGGAATAACTACAATGGCATTGTTACAAGATACCTAAATGTTTAAACCATCGTAATTATCTTTTAACTAAAGAAAAATCTTCGACATATTACCGTTATAGGGCGTAGTCTGATATGAATGAAGGTTTACGTGCATGAAATACAAGGAATTATTAGTCATATACATAAGTTCAGAATACACGCAAGCCTAAAGCTTTTTTTACCTCCGGTACCTCGGGCTATTCCTGCCAGACTCTCTTCGTTTCACTTCTCGTAATAAGTTCTAGAACGAATGATGTTACTTTCACCACAAGTCAATTAGTCCTTTACCGTTGTGTTTTGGTTGATATGATTTTTAAGAAAGCTTATCTTTTTATATAGTAATGTTACTGGCTTTACGTCCCACTAACCACTTTAACGGTCTTCGGAGACGCCGAGGTGCCGAAATTTAGTCCCACCGGAGTTCTTTTACGTGTCTACCGACACGAGGGTGACGTATTCGAGCAGTTTCAAAGTACCACTGTGAGCCAGGATCGAACCTGCCATGTTGAGGTCAGAAGGCTCTACCGTCTACGCCACTCAGCCTGGCTAGTAATGAAAAGCTAGGAAAACAAAACTACAAAGCTGTATCCAGTTGTTTACATAGAAAGTACTAGAAGAAAAGACAGCTATACTAAGAGCGGATTGGAATTGTTGGTTCTCAAAGAAATTAATCGAATTTATCTCTCAATAACATGCTACTGTGTGTATGAGAATAACGATACCACTCAAGCACAAGTGGATTGGATAGTAAGAAGAAAGTTTCAATATACAACGGGCCCCAAAGAACAGGAGATGGTCATTCAGAAAGAAAGGAAACCAAGAATTATATCTCAAGATGGAAAATAAATCTCAGATACCATGCGGAAGAGGAGAACCATGTTCTTCGGACATATCTACAGAATGAACCCGGGAAGACTGACCAATCTGATGAAATGGCGTATGGCTTTTAGTGCCGGGAGTGTCCGAAGACAAGTTCGGCTCGCCAGATGCAGGTCTTTTGATTTGACTCCCGTAGGCGACCTGTGCGAAGTGATGAGGAGGAAATGATGATGGAGACGACACATACACCCAGCCCCCATGTCAGAGAAATTAACCAATTATGGTTAAAATTCCCGACCCTGTCGGGAATCGAACCCGGGACCCCTGTGACCAAAGACCATCACGTTAACCATTTAGCCATGAAGCCGGACACCAATCTGATAATAAGATTTTTGAGCTCAGTAAAACTACGGTGTGCTGGTATCAGGAGGTGAAGAAAGACCTGGAAGAAATGGGAATGCAAGGAAAGGAAATCAGCAACAGGGATGCTTACAAGTCGAGGAATAAGGCCACCAAGAGGTTTCAAAAGGAAAAGTTAGATCCCGTACCGAAGCGCCGTGGACAGTAGAAAGGAGGAGATAACAGAGTGAAAAGATGAAGGAGTACGGGATGAGAATTAAAGCCCAGAAACAGATGAAGCTGAATTCGAATTAACGTGGCCTATAGTCGGCCAAAACGAAAGAAGGTAAACGACGTACTAGCTTAATTTCGATGAACCATGTGTTTAAAGTATCAAGATGAAAGGATGCTGGAAAAAAGGGAGTGAAAATATCAAAGAAAAAAGAGGAATTGATGGAGGGACGTAGAAGGAGGGAAAGATAAGAGACAGGATACGTGGGTGGGATTAGAACAGTAAAGAGTTAATCTATGGGACGAAAGAAATTACCAGCTCACCAACGTCTGGGCTGAGTAAGATGAGGAGGAGGAGGAAGAAGAAAAGAAGGAATACAGGATCTAATCCAAGTTGGCTGACTAAAACTATTTGCTGTTTTGATCCATTCGTTACTGAGTAATTTCGTAATATTTGTGAAAATAGTCGAATAGTTCAGGCTTATTTTCCTTAGAATGGTCTGTGATTCATCATGCATCTTGAGGAACTCGTTATGGCTGGAAAACGCTGTGATCTTCTGAAGGAGAATGGTATTAGCCTGACAAACAAAGAGAAGGAAGGCCTCTGGAAGGGCCATGGCCGCGCGTGGTAAGGCGTGGCACAGCGCTCAGCGGAGTAGAGTCGTTCGTTGGCCGACATACCACCAGCAGCCACACCCATCACCAGCTCTAACCTATAATTGTCTTCATTTTCACATGCAAATTGTAACATGTAACGACCCGACAAGCTGGCTTGGCAACACCGTCTTATAGAGATACTATACACACACACATGAGAGTGCGTGTAGCGTTCTTTTTAAATCTCACGGCCATGAACAACTTCTGGTTTGTCAGGTTTCCTACTCACTGGAACCACAAGCTTACAAGAAGTCAACCAATCTTGGCCAATAGTTAAGGAGTACATTGCTGATACTATTTCGGAAGAACAGTAGTGACTTATTAACCACAGCCGCTGCAGATAAACTTAAATTATGTGTTCGTGGATCAGTGTTAGAGGATAGGTTCCGAATATCACGGGTTCAAACTCCACTGAGTTAGTCGGATTTTTGAAGGATGGAAAGAACTCAATTCGACATTTCATGTCGTAAGATGTCGGCATATAAAATAGCTTTCTTAAATTTTTTGTGGTAATGGATAAAAATCGCCGGGGCCCCGACTTCGATTGATGGCCAGATCAGGGATTTTTACGTGGTATGAGGGCTCGTTCGAAGTCCACTCAGCCTACGTGATTACATCTGGGGAGCTACCTAACGATAAGATACTGGCATCGGTCTAGAGAGCCAAGAATAACGATCGAAAGGATTCGTTGCATTGACCATGCGTCGACTCGTAATATGCAGGCCTTCGGGCTGAGCAGCGGTTGCTTAGTATTCCAAGGCTTGGTGTACTGTAAAGTGCGTTCAGTAGTGCCGTGCTGTCAAGCCGATCCCGATGGTCTAAGCAACAACTGAGTAGCACGATATCTTAACAAATTGTCCGACTCGTTGGCTGAACGGTCAGCGTACTGGCCTTCGGATCAGAGGGTCCCGGGTTCGATTCCCGGCCGGCTCGTGGATTTTAACCTTAATTGTTAATTCCAATGGCACGGGGGCTGGGTGTATGTGTTGTCTTCATCATAATTTCATCCTCATCTCGACGCGCGGTCACCTACGGGTGTCAAATAGAAAGACCTGCACCTGGCGAGCCGAACCCGTCCTGGGATATAACGGCACTAAAAGCCATACGACATTTCATTTCATTTCACTTAACAAATTAAACCGGCATTCTCAAGGGATTCATTAGGGGTTCCCTCATATTTCAAGACGTCATACGATATGAAAAATTGGTATCTTTAACCATAATCTAGGAAGTATAATTCCTGTTACTACGTAAAACCGTTCTGTAGGCCCGTCAATCAATCAATCAATCAATCAATCAATGATCTGCATTTAGGACTGTCACTCAAGTGGCAGATTCACTATCAGTTGTTTTCCTAGCCTTTTCTTAAATGTTTTCGAAATTTACCGAACATTTTCTTTGATAAATTATTCCAATCCCCTAATCCTCGTCCTATAAATGATTATTTGCCCCAGTTTGTCCTCTTGAATTCCAATATTATTTTAATATTACGGTCTTTCCTAAACGGCCGTAGCCGTGTTGAAACACCGGATCCCGCGAGATCTCCGAAGTTAAGCAACATTGGGCGTGGTCATGATTTGGATGGGTTGCCACGCGCTGTTGGTGGGTGGGGGTGGGTAAGGGAATGGAGGAGCGGAAAGAAACTGGCCACCCTACCGTACGTAAACTCCGGCTCAGGCACACCTCTGCGGAGGATCGGACCTGCCATCGGGCAGAATACACCCTTACCTTACCTCCTACTTTTAAGAGCTACACTCAAGCTTATTCGTTTACTAATGTCATTCCAGGTCATCTATCCACTGACAGTTCGAAACATACCACTTCGTCGAGCAGCTCGTCTCCTTATTTCCAAGTCTTCCCAGTTCAAAGTTTCCAACATTTTCATAACGCTGCTATCTTCACTTTTGATTAACAAAAAAGGTAAAAATAGCAGAAATGACTTGCAATTAATTGAAGTAAAGAGGGCTACTTTAGGTGATGAAACAAGTGATTGCGACTTGAATTTTTACAAATCCTCCCCCCCCCCCTCCCACTCCCCTCCCAAACCCCTCTCTCTCTGCTCACATTCAGACCGCCCAGAACTGCGCCCTTCTGTAAGCAATTCTGCCGCTATCCATGTTTGTTAATCCTGTTTTCATTATTGTTTAGCGTGCGGCTTTTTGTGCCGGGAGTGTCCGAGGGCATGTTCGGCTCGCGAGTTCTGCAGATGCTTTCCCCAGTGCATCCCATGGGGGTGTGCTACATGCACCGGTGTGTGTGAGTGTTGTCTATGGGTGTATGTGTAATTGTACGGGCTAGGAATGGGAAGGAAGTGGTCTTGGGCTTGAGAAAGGTACCAACTCGACATTTGCCTGGAAGTGAAATGGGAAACCACGGAAAACCGTTTCGAGGATGGCCGCAGTACAGAGCTGGCCGTGTCGCAACGTACTGAGCTACCTATTCTGTTGTTAATCTTAATCTTGTTATGGCCAAGTGCATCAACCTTGATTAAGATTCAGCTAACCAGTGTGTACGTAATCATGTTTTAAATTTAAAGAGTGGTTACAAGGAAACGTGAGGCATCATTCTTAATCAATGATTTCTTAAAAGCACGTTTAGCTGGCAGGGAATTAAACATTAGTGTGAAGTTTTGCTTGCAAACGGAGAATTATGAACGGGCTACGGTGATTTCGTGTTTCTCTTGATCGTCGGAAGAATATTCATTTCTTCACTGTTGACAGAACGTATTAGTAACGTGGAAGAACAAAAGAGGAAGAGGTCGTCACAAATAGTTCCGATTATAAACCCGATATTGTAGCAAAAACAGTTAAGAGACACAAACACATCATTGAAGGTAAAAGACACATGGAGTCACCATAAAGCGAAAGGAAGAAACATGGAAGAAAATCGTTGAAGAATTCAACAGGGTGTTTTCTCGGTGTTGGAAACTGTAGACTATTTCGCGCCGTTTCAAGATAACGTTTTTTTTTTTTATTTTTTAGGTAAACGAAACCTTTTCACAAATATTCTACCTCAGTTCTTCAAAAGGATCCCCATTGCTCACTACTATACCTTTGCGCTAATTTCCATTCTGTTCCAGATATTCCATATAACAGTTTATCTTCAAACTGGCAGCTATTTGATGTTTACTGCTAATCGCTGTTTATGCTTGGTAATCGCTCGAACTTGATTCTTTAACTTCAACCGACAATAATCGTGAACTGAAATAATAATTAGTAATGAATTAGGGCTCGGAAGTTGAAGACCTATAAGTTGCATAAAACAGACATAAAAACCCTAAAAACTGGCAAAAAAAAAGACGTAGCATTTCTTTCTTTCTTTCTTTCTTAATTTGTTTGCCCTCCGCGGTTGCTTTTTCCGTCGGACTCAGCGAGGGATCCTACCTCGAGGGTAGTGTCCTGGAGCGTGAGACTTTGGGTCCGGGGATACAACCGGGAAGGAGAACCAGTACCTCGCCCAGGCTGCCTCACCTGCTAAGCTGAACAGGGGCGTTGTGGGGGGATGGGAAGGCAGGTTTGCAAGTTGTTTTACATCGCACCGACACAGATACCGGTAGGTCTTCTGGCGACGATGGGATGGGAAAATGCTAGGAGTAGAAAGGAAGCGGTACAGCCCCAGCATTTGCATGGTCTGAAAACGAAAAACCATTTTCAGGGCTGCCGACAGTGGGGTTCGAACCCAGTATCTCCCGAATACTGGATAATGGCCGCACTTAAGCGACTGCAGCTACCGAGCTCGGTGGGGAAGATTGGAAGGGATAGACAAGGAAGAAGGAAGGAAACGTCCGTGGCCTTAAGTTAGGTACCACGGAAACCACTTCCAGGATGGCTGAGGTGGGAATCGAACCCACCTCTACTCATTTGACCTCCCGAGGCTGAGTGGACCCCGTTCCAGCCTTCGTTCCATTTTTCAAATTTCGTGGCAGAGTCGGGAATCGAACTCGGGCCTCCGGGAATGGCACCTAATCACACTAACCAATACACCACAGAGGCGGACTACTTACGTATTTAATGAAGAAATATAATGCTTTAAATTCAAAATTCTGGTGATATGCAACGTACAGTGCAAAAATGTATGAGTGAAATACTTCTTTCAGACATTGTATATATATATTTTAGAATAATATAATTGAAAAAAATCCGTGTTTGTAAAAAAAAGTACTTGCAGAATTTAGAATGATTTTTTTTCCACCTGGAATGAATTCAGCGAATCCGCAATGGACATCCTGGTGGAAAAAAAATTGAAATTAGTATGACTGGAATCATATTTGGCTTAATCACACTAGGGTTACAGTAATTGGAATTCGGAAACCTTACCGCAGTTGGCTTTGCAGAATATCACAATATCCATCTCCAGGTCGGTTTTCAGACAGCACGTTGCGAAACATCGAGAAACTTCTCTGCACATCAACGGACGTTAAGGGTTCATACTTGAATCAAGTGAAATCTTCCTCTTCGAAAACAATCATCAAAGTTTTCTCCTTTCAATATTTTACTTATCTTGCACATAATTTGATACCCCTAGTTTTTCCAAGCACTAATTTCTTTTCCAGTGTCGACTTATTAAATGTAACAAAAATTTTCCAGTCTGTCAGACACACAACAATTTCAAATACAAATTAAAACACTATAAGCATACCTATAAAAATCAAAACATGTGTTGTGATTTTTACAGTTGAAGATGAAGTTGCAAAAAAAAGCCGTAAAGCTAAAAAAAGGGCCAATAAATCAGAAAACGCCGAAAAAAGGACAAATAAAACCCATCATTTTCTGGCCTATAATGACCCAGAATGAATATATATTATGCTGGGACTCGTCTTCGAACACTCGAGGAAAAAAAAAAAGGGATTTTTCCTCAACTTCCGAGCCCAGCTTCATTTAAACAAGTTTTAGGAAGAATCTAAAACGCTGATTACGCTAAACACGGTTCATACACTTGGCCATTGTGTTACCAAAAACGATAGAGGCAATAATAATAATAATAATAATAATAATAATAATAATAATAATAATAATAATAATAATAATAATAATAATAATAATACACGATTTCGTTATGGTATCAATCCAAACCAAACCTCAAACTCCATGGCGCAACAGCCCCGAAGGGCCATGGCCTATCAAGCGACCGCTGCTTAGCCCGAAGGCCTGCAGATACGAGGTGTCGTGTGGTCAGCACGACGGACCCTTCGGCCGCTTATCTTGGCTTTCTAGACCGGGGCCGCCATCTCATCGTCAGGTAGCTCCTCAATTGTAATCACGTAGGCTGAGTGGACCTCGAACCAGCCCTGATATGCAGATAAAAATCCCTGACCTGGCCGGAAATCGAACCGATGTCTCCGGGTAAGAGGCAGGCACGCTACCCCTACACCGCGGGGCCGGCTATGCTATCAATCACAGAAGGAAAAACTAACTTAGTATTTCATCCGATGTAAATTATACAAGAGGCTATGACATTTGAAGTCAACCTGATATCTCACGTAGGCATTTAGCACTTCTCCGTACGGCATATTGCCAAACAAATTTATATTTGTAAGTTCTCTTTTTATCATGCAACACACCTTGATTGGAAAGTTGTTCTTGTAAGCCCTCTTCTGCTTGGCATTGATTAGCAATTTATCCTCTCTACCAAAACCCTTTTGTTTCACAAGACTATTATTCTGGCAAGAAATGATAAATTGGAAAAAGCCCTCGCAAGCCCTCACGAATCTATTTCGCAAATGAAATTTCCTCTCACAAAACGCGTTCTTTATTATTCCTCGTACTTAGAGCAGGTATACTCAATTATTGAAGAGAGGAAGGATCTGTTGGGCGAGGAGTTCAGAGGTAGGACGATGGGGAGGAGAGAGGACAGCAGTGTCTCTTCTTGTATTCAATCGTTATTCTATGGAATTTCTAGCGAGGTTATATTCAACTGAACAATGAACACAATAAAGGGCCAATCTCAATTACTTTACTTGACAGGCTGGTGAATTTATGAAAGAGAGAGGGGAGGAGGCAATATATCGTTTGAAAATAGATCGATGGTCGGTGCCATAAGAAGCAAAAGTGCGCTGCGGGCACGACTGAGCTGTTAGCACATTTGTTGCGCGATAAGAAACTACCGCGGCTCTCTCACAAATCAACAGAATTACGAGGTGAAACCAGGTAACATCGCGTTCACCGCACAACGGAGCATTTATCCTCACAGAAAAAAATTGCAAGCCATTATTATTTTGTAAGTCTTTCGCCTGATCTTTTCTAAGGAGAACGTGGTCAATGTTCGACTTTAACTAATTTTCAAAAATCATAACAAAACTGCTGCTTACCTTAGGACAAGCCTGCCTTGTGGCCATGATCGTTAAGATCTTTATTGTCTGACACGGTGTTTACCTGGTTCGAGTCCCATGGACGAAAAAAATTCACCATCAGAATGTTGGCCGGCAGAGTAGGAGATGTGGTGGTATCCAATTTCTAATCACTCGATTACATGTCAAAAGCCTGGGTTTAATTCCAGACCTCCCCGGAAAGTTCATATGGAGTGAGGGCATGTGAAGATGTTGATGATGATTCGTCGGTCGGATGGCGACGTTAAACTTTGAGCAGACCTCTTGGTGTTATTCGACAGGAGTAGGCTATGCATCAGCACCGGATTTCACCCTCTCTCTGCATCATCATTATCACACACATAGGTCGTCCCGAACATACCCCAACATTTCCGAGAAACACTCGTGAATTTTTCAACTTCAAACAAATATTGTTCTCTAAGATGTAAAATTACAGAATCAATCTGAATACTAACAGTCATTTAAAGAAATTAGTTACTGTAGCTTCAAAACTCTGATTTACCCTGCTACTGTACTAATAGTTAAGTTTCAATTCAAAGAGAGAAATAGCAATTTAAAATGTGTGGTTTCTGGGTATTATTTACTCTCATCTAGAAGAGGAGAAGCAAGATGCAATTTTCAAATCATAATTCACCAGAATATAACTCTATAATATGGCGAGTTTACATGGAGAGGTTTTCTCCACTTTTCTTTGAGCTCAACGAGTAGCAATAAAGACGAGAAAAAGGAAAGGGGATATAAAAACGTATTTTTCTGTATCCTTTATTCTTGCGGAGAGGGAATTCACCTGTGCAATATAGAGAGAAAATCTTTTCGAAAGCTTCGTTACAATACAATACAGGACTAACAACGCAACAGTTTCACAATACCACAGTAAGCACCTCTCCTTGAAGTTCAATTCTGCTATGGGGTTCATTTTAGCAGGGATATTAGTTCGATATGAAGCATAATTCAGATAACATTGGTCCAGCACAAAACTACTGTACTGTACATCAGGAGTGCAGAACACCGAAGTCATCTCCGAACAGGCCATGATGGAACTTGGAGAAATGAAAAGCAAAGGCCACTACTACTGTATGAAACCTTCGCTAAGATATTTTCAGATTATAAACGTTAGCCTATCTCTAGCACTCCTGTCTTATACCTGAACTATTGTAGTAGGTTTTCCTCCCATCATTTTTAGACCTATTAAGAGAATACAACTCTCGAAACAGTGCGGTATTTTAAAGCTACAAATTGGAGTTTAATGGCTACTCCTGGGGCACAACTTGGAATTGAGAGTCAACAGCAACTGTTATGTGGACGTTTCTGTTCTTAGCATAGCTCGTACCCACGCGTATTACGTGGATCCTCAGAAATGGAATTAAAACATGCAGTTAGCATCAGTTGTTTATTGTCTTAAAGTACTTCCTTTTTCTTTTTTCATACTGAAATTTCTTGTTTCTATATAATTTTTTGTAATGTTTTGTTTTCATAGAATTGTTAGTTGTAGTTTTATTGTTGTTACATAATTTATGTTTTAATTTTACTTCGTTGTTATACTATTGTAAGTAAGCTCTGCCACTGGGACATCTGCCAATTCCAATGCATTTGTTAATAATAATAATAATAATAATAATAATAATAATAATAATAATAATAATAATAATAATAATAATAATAATAATAATAATAATAATAATAATAATAATACTATTTCGAAATAACGTTCTCGGTTCTTTCGGAAGAACATGGATTCGATTCCCCATCAGGAAATCTAAAAATTTAGAACGAGATTTCCACTTATGAGCCTCCGTGGGTCAGGCGGCAGCATGCCGGCCTCTCACCGTTGGGTTGTCCTGCTCCATGGCTAAATGGTTAGCGTGCTGGCCTTTGGTCATAAGGGTCCCGGGTTCGATTCCCGGCAGGGTCGGGAATTTTAACCATCATTGGTTAATTTCGCTGGCACGGAGGCTGTGTGTATGTGTTGTCTTCATCATCATTTCATCCTCATCACGACGCGCAGGTCGCCTACGGGAGTCAACCCGAAAGACCTGCACCTGGCGAGCCGAACTTGTCCTCCGACACTCCCGGCACTAAAAACCATAACTTACGCCATTTCATTTCATTTCATTTCATTTCACCGCTGGGTTTCGTGGTTCAAATCGCGGTCAGTTCCATGTGAGATTTGTGATGGACAAAGCGGAGGCGGGACAGGTTTTTCTCCGGGTACTCCGGTTTTCCCTGTCAACTTTCATTCCAGCAACACTCTTCAACATATCATATCATTTCATTTCATCTGTCAGTCATTAATCATTGACCCAGAGGAGTGCGATAGGCTTCGGTAGCCGGGACAATTATCTTATCCTCGCAGCTAGATGGGGGCTTCATTCATTTCATTCCTGACCCAGTCGAATTATTAAAAACAGGCTGTGATTTTTAACTTCTTTTTAATGTCCAATATTGTTGCATTTGTAGTGTTCGGTTGTCCCCACGTGGAAATCCACCGAGAAGAGGCTGGTGCATTCGAAATCCTTCCAAAAGCATCGGACTGAGCCCAGGTCGAACCTGGGTACTAAAGTTAAGGACAGTTCTCTACAGTACCATCTGAGCTACTCAGTCCGACAGGGTCTTTTATGTTAGTACAAATAAATCATGGGATAAAAAAGATTCTGCACTTTGTATTCGATCAATGTTCGGGTAGGTTCACTTAATGGAGGTAGGAGTTAGGGGTCTGAACGTAAACGTCTCCAACATTTCTTGTGGCAAGACATGAAATCGAACCGGTCCAAAATTATGACTAACCCTGTTCTATTGTGGATTTTAGTTGATTATTAACTCCCTCAGATGCCGGGAATATTATCACAGATTTGAAATATTCATTATATATAATGCGTGTTAGTACTGAAAAAAAACCGGGGCTTAGTTTTTACGTTTCATGTGCAGAACATACGAGTTAAAGAGTGAGCGGTTAATCTGCTAATACCCATAATGAGATTGAACTTGTTACTGCTCGGCCCGTACGTTTTTTTGTACATCGGAATGAATAGAGGCTCAGTTCTGAAAAACCTGCAAGAGAAAATTTTCCAGCTGTCGACCATAAACCCATCATGGTATTAGAGAGCTTATTAAGGAACTAAACACGAACAAATTCGCAAAAAAAAATCTTAATGGATTTAAATCCTTCGGTATTATTCTAATTATGAATTAATTAAAGATACTTTTTGATTCGGTACGTCCAATTAAGGAGCGCGTGTGAACTTATTTAGCACAACGTTTCTTCTTGTCTTCTCAAAATCTCTTCATCTTTTCTTCGCTATGCTTCATTTCGCGTTCTTCCGTCCATCCTGTACCTTGTCCTTTAGGTTGATTAACAAATTTATGTTTGTTTATGAGATTTCCGATTTTTTTTTCTGTATTGCAAGATTTCTTCATTTATACCAATTTCCTGAAGATCTTTGTTTATTTCTGTAAGCCAGTTGTGATTTATTTAGAGATACTGCGAGATTTAGTATTTTCGTTTTTAGCCTATTGTTATCCATTCTGATCAGGTGACAATAGAATTTTAATTTTCTTTTTATAATGGAGTCTGTGGTTTCTTTCTGTTACTTGATAGATTTCTTATGATTTCCTTTTCATCCAAATACCATTTTCTCATTTATGTCCTAGAATTTTCCTGAGAATCTTCCTCTCTTGTTTTTTGATGTTTTTTATTTGTGATCTACAACCAATTATCAGAGTTTCTGATGCATAAAGGGCTTCTGGATTGACAACTGTGTTGTAGTGTCGTAATTTTGCGTTTTGGGATATGGAATTTTTGTTGTATCTGCTCCAGACAATTTTGTATGCTTTTTGTAATTTTGTCATTCATTCTTTGCTTGCTGATTTATACCGTCTGGTTGTACAATTTCGCCTAGGTGTTTGAATTTATCTACTTAGGATATTTCCCTATATCTAGTAATTAGAGGATGATTGTTAAATCCTGATTTTGTACCTTCGATATAATTTGTCTTTTCATATGAAATTTGCAGACTGTTCTTGCCGCTATTTGATAAAAGTCTTTCTACGGACTGTAGTGCTTCTTGTTTGTTGTTGGCAAGGATTGCCAAGTCATCTGCAAAGGCGAGGCAATCAAGGTGAATTTTGTTTTTGAGAAGTCTACCAATATTGATCTCTTTAATTTCATTTTTCCATTCTCGAACCACTTTTTCCAGAACTAGATTGAATAGTAGTGGTGATAATCCATCGCTTTGTCGGCCCCCTGTTGTAATTTCGAATGGCTATGAATTTTCTCCTAAAAATTTAACTTCCACAGCTAAAGATATTATTATTCCTGTCATGCGATTAGTGTCACTTCATCGCTTGCGATGTCCGGCTCCATGGCTAGATGGTTAGCATGCTGGCCTTTGGTCACAGGAGTCCCGGGTTCGATTCCCGGCAGGGTCGGGAATTTTAACCATCATTCGTTAATTTCGCTGGCGCGGGGTTGGGTGTATGTGTCGTCTTTATCATCATTTCATCCTCATCATGACGTGCAGGTGGCGTACAGGCGTCAAATCAAAGACCTGCACCTGGCGAGCCGAACTGGTTCTCGGACACTCCCGGCACTAAAAGCCGTATGCCATTTCATTTCATCGCTTGCGATGATGTAGGACTTGGATTCTCATAACTAAGGGCAGTTTTTTCCCGCTTTAACGAGAAACGCGACTGCAAATTTGAAGCTAATTTAAGATATCGTAAAGAATAATACTATACGTTACTGGTTGACAAAATAGCGACCGTTTTCTTTTCTGTTTAACCTCGCACTAACACGTCGAAGGTTTTCGACGACGCAAGGATTGGGGTGATGGTGTCCGTGGTCTATATTAAGGTATAGCCGCGGCATTTGCCTAGTGTGAAAATGGGAAATTAGGGCTACCGACGCGACTGTGCGATTCGAGCCGACCATCTCCCAAATGCAAGCTCACAGCTCCGCGACCCAAACCGCACAGCCAACTCGTTTGATAACAGCGATGTTATTTATGTCAACCCTTTGCGCTACAATCCCCAACGTGGTCGGGTATCTAACCATTCAGTCAGGAAGCCAAACCAGAGATATTATTATTATTAATAATAATAATAATAATAATAATACAAAAAAGAAACCCCATGGAACTACAGCTCTGACGGGCCTTGGCCTACCAACATACCGCTACTCAACCCGAAGGCCTGCAGATTACGAGGTGGCGCATGGTCAGTACGACGAATTCCCTCGGCCGTTTTTCTTGGTTTTCTAGATCGAGGTCGCCATCTCACCGTCAGATAGCTCCTCAGTTGTAATCATGTAGGCGGAGTGGACATCGAACCAACCCTCAGATCCCTGATCTGGCCGGGAATCGAACCCGGGGCCTCCGGGTGAGAGGCAGGCACGCTATCCCTTAACCGTAGAACCGGCAGTACTACTACTACTACTACTACTACTACTACTACTACTACTACTACTACTACTACTACTAATAATAATAATAATAATAATAATAATAATAATAAGCCTTCGTGGCTCAGGCGGCAGCGTGTCGGCCTCTCACCGCTGGGTTCCGTGGTTCAAATCCCGGGTATTTCACGTGAGGTTTGTGTTGGACAAAGCGAAGGAGGGACAGGTTTTTCTCCGGGTACTCCGGTTTTCCCTGTCATCTTTCATTCCAGCAACACTCTCCACTATCATTTTATTTCATCTCATTAATCATCGCCCCAGAGGAGTGCGACCGGCTTCGGCAGCCGGCACAATTCCTATCCTCGCCGCAAGATGGGGGCTTCATTCATTCCATCCCTGACCCGGTCACTAGCTGGAAAACAGGTTGTAGGTTATCCTTTTCAATAATAATAATAATAATAATAATAATAATAATAATAATAATAATAATAATAATAATAATGAAATGGCGTATGGCTTTAAGTGCCGGGATGTATCCGAGGACTTCGGCTCGCCAGGTGCAGGTCTTTTTATTTGACTCCCGTAGGCGACCTGCGCGTCGGGATGAGGATGAAATTATGATGAAGACGACACATACACTCAGTCCACGTGCCAAGGACCCCTGTGACCAAAGGCCAGCATGCTAACCATTTAGCCATGGAGCCGGAAATAATAATAATAATAATAATAATAATAATAATAATAATAATAATAATAATAATAATAATAATAATATTCCACCGGGCTGAGTGGCCCAGATGGTTGAGGCGCTGGCCTTCTGACGCCAACTTGGCAGGTTCGATCCTGGCTCAGTCCGGTGGTATTTGAAGGTGCTTAAATACGTCAGCCTCGTGTTGGTAGATTTACTGGCACGTAAAAGAACTCCTGCGAGGCAAACTTCCGGCGCCTCGGCGTCTCCGAAAACCGTAAACGTAGTTAGTTGGACCTAAAGTAAATAACATTATTAGTTTATTATTATTATTATTATTATTATTATTATTATTATTATTATTATTATTATTTCCTATCCCATCGTCGTCATTAGACCTGTCTTGAGTCAGTGGAATGTAAAGCCAACAGCTAAAAATGCATTGGTCGTAGGCGACGTTCAAATGAGGTAATTTTGTGCAGAAAGAATAGTGAATTAGTTTTCTCAGATTTAAACACTCGGTCAACGAACGGGTTTCGATCCTACCAGCAAGAACACAGGAGAGGAAGTCATAACGATCGGCGCTACTCAGCTAAAGATACAATAATACACGTACCTCTGTAGTGTCAAATGTTATCACTCATTATACTGCTAATCTAAAGCTACAGTAATTAGATAGAGAATTTCGGTGTTAGATTTTTAAGATCAGTGTACACTGGATATGGGACAGATTGTACATTGCTGGTTTGGGACCGACCGCAACTTGTCATCCGATCTGTATGCGATATATGAGACAGGCTCGTGACACTCGAGTCGTTCAGGGACAAAGAGCCGAGAGGAGACGCGGGTACCTGCAGCTCAATTCTCTATGTCACCTGCCCCGTCCCCTCTATTGTCCGGGATAAAGTGTTTGTTTCTTTCAAAATATTAACCAGATGCGTGTGATAGATTCTATTCTAAACCCTGTAGCTGCTGTCCTAATTGTCATATCTTGTACTACCGACATGATAGCGCAACAGTCATTTTATAAATAAAATGCATTAGCGACCCGCCCCGACTTCACACACGGTAGCAATTTTCAATTTATGGTGATAAGCCTTATAAATAGAGCTAGAATTGATATGTACATATGTCCAAAATATGCAAACTCAACCACAGAAAAATTGTTCGTCGCGGATGATGACTTTCTTTCAAAATATTCTTGTTTGAAATAGGATGAACATATTGTGCAGGTGATAGTATTCCAAGGCCCGCCTCTGTGCCGTAGTGTGATTAGCTGCCATCCCCGGTAGGCCCGGGTTCGATTCCCGGCTCTGCCACGAAATTTGAAAAGTTGTACGAGGGCTGGAACGGGGTCCACTCAGCATCGGGAGGTCAACTGAGTAGAGCTGGGTTCGATTCCCACCTCAGCCATCCTCTAAGTGGTTTTCTGTGGTTTCCCACTTCTCCAGGCAAATGCCGAGATCGTACGTAACTTAAGGCAACGGCCGCTTTCTTCCCTCTTTCTTGCCTGTCCCTTCCAATCTTATCACCCCTCGACAAGGCCCCTGTTCAGCATATCAGATGAGGTCGCCTGGGCGAGGTACTGGTCCTCCTTCCCAGTTTTATCCCCGTCTCACAAAGTCTCACGCTCCAGGAAACTGCCCAATGACCTTCTCTATCTGATTCAAAGGGATGTTTGCTATTGTTCAAGTTACAGCCACATACTTTTAAATCTCTCTTTGTCCTCTCATAGGCGTCATGATCTGAATCTATTTTTGAATGTTTTGAATTTAAATGTGAACTTTGCCACTGAAAATGAGAAGAGATTTTGGGTGTCTTTACAGCAGAAGAAAAATATTTTGAATATTAACTGCTGAATGTGGAATGCTATTTTCCATATTTATATGAACTAAACCCATATATGTAGCCGTATAAGGAAAATATGGAAAATAAATCTGTATAATTTGTGTTACAAATACCGTAATTTATAAAGATAAGTAAAAATAAGTTTTTTTGTGATAAAGAAAGTGGACCAAGGGAACGCGGAAAGAAAAGATGACGGGTGGTGTATAATTGGAAGCAATATCAGACTAAGAATCTGCGGTCACCACGTCAGTAACCGGGGATAAATCCTGGTATGCCAAGCAAGAGAACACTATTTTTCAGAAAGAGCGAACTTAGTTGATGTAGGTACGAGACTAATTCTTTTCAGAACATTTAATGCAATTGGACGCTATCCTCCAAAGCAATTTCCACCATGCATGGTTATTTCATCGAGTTCCATAAGTCGTTCTTGCTGGCGAGAATGCAGTGTTGCGGTTTTCTTGTTAGCTCCAGAGCCGGTCTTGCCCAGTTATTCTCGCCTTTACTTTCAAACACTCCCGTCCTTAAATTCGTTTCCGACATAATGGCAGTGACCTCAGAGGGGCCAGGGAGTTGAGCTAATCGCGTTAGTTGATGCACTTTACGATGTTCTCTGTACTTCATTTAAAAGGCACTGGACAGGTAAAGTCGCTTCAAGGAAAATGTATCACGCTATCTGTCATGAAGACACACAAGGGTGCTGAAGCTGAATTGTTATTAAAGTACGCATCATTTAATTTGATTTTATTTCAGGTCATTCACAGTTTAAGAGATGTCTAAAGGAGACTGATGTTACTACTGTATCACAAGTGGAGTGTCTGGACGAGAAGGATTCAAAACAGCCCGAAGGAAACTAAAACTCCCAAGAACTGCTATTGAAACCAGGAAGAAGGCAGCACAGGGTCCAACATATTGCGCTGGGGATTTTTAATTCAACCATATTCAGGTACTGGACTACTGTTCATATCTAAAATTTCAATCTCATTTTTCTCAGAAAATTTCCCCCCCAGCACTTTTCAAGATTCAAAATGCTCCTCATGCCACAATTTTCAACCAACCTATTTGAAACTCACAGGATAGTTTCAGATACAACAGAATAATAAACTGATATGCAAAGTTTACAATATATGCAATAGTTCAGGAGTATTTTTTTTCTTATCATGATCATCATACAGTATAAAAATTGAGTCATGCCTATGTGAAATACGATTTCCTTTTAGTGGAATTAAAATTTGTATTTTAATATTTTTTTAATAATTTAAAATTTGTATTTTAATATGTTTAATAATTTAAAATTTGTATTTTAATATTTTTAATAATTTAAAATGTGTATTTTAATATTTGTTTAATAATTTAAAATTTGTATTTTAATATTTTTTTAATAATTTAAAATCTGTATTTTAATATTTTTTTAATAATTTAATATGTGTATTTTAAAACCGAGACAAAATTTTCAGCCAGTTCTGTTGAGCCGTTTGGCCCGAGGAGCATTTTATAAATACATCGAAAAGTTTAAAATTTTTTTATTAAATTTGTTAATATCTCAAAAACTGTTGTTGATAGAAACGTGAAACTTTGTATGTTGTATCATATTGATACTGACATAAAACGATCAACATTCTAAGGTGAAAGGATGAAAACTGTAGATTTTAGGATTTTCACAGATGCATTGCCTTTATGAACAGGAGAACTGCCCATCGCAGGAAATGCTGGAAACCATTATTTCGATGCACCAATCGACTGCTGCTGTCACAAGTCTGCACAAATCTTCTTAGTTAGCCTGTCGTGGTTAATTCTGTGAACGTGGCCATAAAATTGTAGTTTTCGTCTTTTAATTGTATCTGTAAATTTTGCGATATTGCGGTAGTGGCCTTTATTTTATTCTTTTCATGCAAATGTCCTTATTCTTTTGAGGCCCCAAAATTTTCCTAAGTATTTTCCTTCCTTTCTATTTCAGCTCCTCTTGTTCACCTCTGCCGACAGTGGGGCTCGAACCCTCTATCTCCCTAACCACACGGCCAACTCGCTCGGTTTAAGTGAGTTCATAAGCCATGTCCATCTTCCTCAATCTCTCTTTGCAGGTTGTTATCCAGTCCATTTGATTGGATCCATTCTCCCAGATATTAAAATTTATCAACTCTTTGAGTATGTTCATTTTGTGCTGTTAAGTAGCCTATCTTTCTCCGTTTTGTCTATGTTCAATACATACAGCTTTTTCATATGAAATTTGAAGACCAATTATCATGTATTATTAGAATTATTATTATTATTATTTAGCATTATTATTTAGCATCCGCTCTAATTACTTCTTTCTTTCTTAATCTGTTTACCTTCAGGGTCGGTTTTTCCCTCGGACTCGGCGAGAGATCCCACCTCTACCGCCTCAACGGCAGTGTCTTGGAGCGTGAGACTTTGGGTCGGGGGATACAACTGAGAGGGGGGACCAGGCGACCTCACCTGCTATGCTGAACAGGGGACATACGGAGGGATGGGAAGTTTGGAAGGGACAGGCAAGGAAGAGGAAATGAAGCGGTCGTGGCCTTAGTTAGGTACCATTCCGGCATTTGCCTGGAGGAGAAGTGGGAAACCACGGAAAACAACTTCGAGGATGGCTGAGATGGGAATCGAACCCACCTCTACTCAGGTGACCTCTCGAGGCTGAGCGGACCCCGTTCCAGCCCTTATACCACTTTTCAAATTTAGTGGCAGAGCAGAGAATCGAACCCTAGTCTCCGCAGCTGGCAGGTAATCACGCTAACCACTATACCACATAGCGGGATCGCTCTAATTACTAACAGTCTTGAGGAAAGATGAGCAGTCGGAATAATCTGCTAAAAGAGATCGAACCCCTTTCCTTGGGACCAATTGTGTCAATGAGGTAGGTTACTTAATAGATAAACTCAACAGTAGGAACAAAAGAGGAAAGGTTTAGGTTGCTATAGTAGAATTCCCTTTAAAGAGAAAAATGCACTATAACTCCATATTTCTGTCTTAATCAGTTTGACAGGTTTTTTTTAAACCTTGTGATTAGCCTCAAGCGAAAACTGTGACATGTTTTCTACAACAATTCGCAGGCATGTTGGCTCAGGGGGGCGATGTTTCCCCAGCAAACATAGTTTCCAACATGCCTATTCGTTGCACATATCAGTCTGACATCCCTTGTTAAAAGAACTCTATCTGCGTCAGCAGATCTCAGAGAGCGTGCTGAACCGTTTTATAACTCCAGAGAGCCGTCGAGTCAATCGCCTTCTATTTCTCACACAGCCTGTCAATATAGATCTTCCTCCACTATGTTTCTTTTTGTTAACTTAAATTTGCTTTTCAAGGGAGATAAAAGAAAATTCCTTTCTTTAAACAAGGATAAGATATTTCGCAACAGGTTTGTACTGAACTAGAAGAAAGACAGACGCGGATTCAAGAGTATATTGCTCGGATATTCTGAATAACGGAATGAGTGGGTCAAGAAAGTAATTTTAGAGCATCTTCGTTGCCGGGACAAAACCTCCTATGTGATAATATTTTTGGAGATGTATAACCCGCAGCACATATATTATGAAGAGCGAGAATGCCTTGACGATATTCACACAATATTACACTTTAGGTGACTGAACCTTACCGGCCGAAGTACTAAGCTAAAATATTTCACATAGGAGGTTTTGTCCCAGCAGCGATGATCATCTACAGGGTAACCCGATTACAGATGCTGTAACAGAAAATGGAATAACTAACTGCAATAAGATAAAATGTACGCATACATGCAAATATACATCCTCACAGATTTTCTACACATATATAATACGTTCTACAGACCATTCGCACAAGAATTCACAAATAATTTACCCAATTACCACGTTCCACCCCTGAGAAGGGCTTTCCGTATTGCAGTGGAAGGGTTATGATAAATGTCAAGTGACCCTGCCAGCTGATTTATGGTCCTAAGAGATTGTATGAACCAAGAATTTTGGTCTCAACGTTTCGAGTCTCAATAATTGTGCCAGTACATCTAAAGTTAGTAACATGAAATGAAATGGCGTATGGCTTTTAGTGCCGGGAGTGTCCGAGGACAAGTTCGGCTCGCCAGGTGCAGGTCTTTTGATTTGACACCAGTAGGCGACCTGCGCGTCGTGATTAAGATGAAATGATGATGAAGACGACACATACACCCAGCCCCCGTGCCAAAGAAATTAACCAATTATGGTTAAAATTTCCGACACTGACGGGAATCGAACCCAGGACCCCTGTGACCAAAGGCCAGCACGCTAACCATTTAGCCATGGAGCCGGACAGTAACGTAAACAGAGGCAATAATTTTAGTTCTACGAATACAAGTGTCAAAGCCAATGGGTATCAGATCTACTTTCAGGAGTTACAGTACATACTGATGATTTGCCTTCCTCGGTTCGAATCCCACCATCGGCAGCTCTGAAGAAAGTTTTCCGTGGGGTTCCCCTTTTCACACCAGGCAAGTGCTGGGGCTGTACCTTAATTAAATCCACGGCCACTACCTTCTTAATCCTTTCCCATCTTGCATCGAAAACCTTTGATGTGTTAGTGCGAAATTAAACCACTTCTTCTTTTTATTCCTCCACAGATTTTACCACACCTGTGGGGTCAACGGGTGTGAAGTGTTTCTCACAAGTGGATTTGGCCCTGTTTTACGACCGGATGCCCTTTCTGACGCCAACCCTATGTAGAGGAATGTATTGCGTGTTTCTGTGGTGGTGGTGGTGGTACTGTTGTGTGTTGTTTGAATTTGAATAGGAGTGTGTTGGGACAAACACATATACGCAGTCCCCGAGCCAGAAGAAATAATCGGACGCGATTAAAATCCCCGACCCGGCCGGGAATCGAAGCCGGGACCCTCTGAATCGAAGACCTCAACGCTGACCATTCAGCCAAGGAGACGGACTGCGAAGTTAAACCACTATAAAACAATATTCGAGAAATTAAGTAATTTACTTCAAGTACACAAGAACCTTGTTTATCCCGCCTAACTGGGACTGGAACTGATCCGGATTATCGAAAATCCGGATAATCCGGAAAAATAAATAACAAATGCAGTACCGGTACATGTTATATATATCGGGCGAGTTGGCCGTGCGCGTAGAGGCGCGCGGCTGTGAGCTTGCATCCGGGAGATAGTAGGTTCGAATCCCACTATCGGCAGCCCTGAAGATGGTTTTCCGTGGTTTCCCATTTTCACACCAGGCAAATGCTGGGGCTGTACCTTAATTAAGGCCACGGCCGCTTCCTTCCAACTCCTAGGCCTTTCCTATCCTATCGTCGCCATAAGACCTATCTGTGTCGGTGCGACGTAAAGCCCCTAGCAAAAAAAAAACATGTTATATAATCTATTAACATAAATTGTACAGTAGTACCTTTTTTCAATTGTACAAAAATATATAAGAACACTTTTCGTACAATTACGACTCTGTTTTATGCATTAAAATAATGTGTGAGTTTTTTTCTGTTTTACATATGTACAGCGTTTGCGCGCAACACGATCACGAAGACTTTTTACTAACAACAGTTCTGCCGGTGTGGTTTTGAGTCTGGGATTCTAAATAGGCCATCAATTTGTCCAGCTGCATTCTAACCTCTCCATGAGTCATTGTTTCTTCCGATGGAACGCCGGTTTCATTTTCGAATTCACCATCAGTGAATTAATAGGGCGTTGCATTCAGAAGAGCGTGGGTTCAAATTGCACCTCGTCCGTCCTGGGAATGGTTTTCCACGGGTTCACATTCTCAATTCCAGGCGAACGCCGGGACGGTACCTTTGATAGACCGTGGCCGAATTACTTCTAATTCCTGTCCTTAACTATCCTTGGCGAAAATATATTCAAGAAGAGTCAACGCCGTAAAAGAAATACTGTACAAATAAGAATATTTTTTATTCTTTTCGATCCGGATAAACCGGAGATCCGGATTAATGAGGGCCGGATAAGCGAGGTTCTTGTGTACAGGGATTTGTTTTCCAAACCTAGACCTAAATAATTGAACTTACGAACACTACTGTCTACTACAGACATTAAAATAGCATATACCCCAAAAAGTGCATTCTAAAAACCCTAATATGGAAAACAAGATGATTCTAAAACAGCAGTAGGAACAGAAAATAATGACAGACATATATATATAAAATAATAATAATAGTCTAATAATAAACTTATGGTCTCATCTGCTATAATTTAATTTGACGTCATTTAGGCTGTCCGTGTATCAATTTCGACGTTCCGTTTCACTCCGCCAGATGGCAGAGAAGGTTGTACTTTCTTGGGTGCTCTGTGGCTGAATTTTAATTAGTTTTGTGTGGTAAATACCAAATGTGACACCGGAGATCTTAAACATATCGACATGTTACGACACTGAGAGGCGGTTGGACCTTTTTCTACTCCTCAAATATCGAACTACCCCTGCCAGATCTGAACCAGCGATTCGGAGGGCGACACTCATCCACTGATCCACAGAGGGTTAGCTGTTGGTTGTCTCCCTCCATGGCAAAGGTCTGAATCACAGTAAATCCTAGGGTGAATTTTCGCATAAATAAGTACATTTGGCCTTAAAATCCAGGATAAAACCCAAAATTACTCCTGAAACCCCAAAATACAGAACTGGGCCTGTAGCCTGCTCGGACTCGGAAATGTTCGGATTGCCAGGATAATTGTAATAACTCATGGATTTAGTGTTTTACAGAAAACAGCCCATGTTCTTTAGCGAGACAGTGACAGCTGGGGTGACGACGATGAAGTTCCTATCGACCCATTCATAGGTCCTAGTCTCCACGTTCCAAAAGAATATACTTAGCGTCTCATTGGTGAGATAAACGTTTAACGGTCTTAACAGGTCGATAATACTAACCGTAACGGTTGATTTTCATTAAGGAAGACGGACGAAGTCTTGTTCTATAGCATCGCATTGCATCGCATCGCATCGCATCGCCAAGAGTAGAGGGAAGCGATGTTATTAACGGGAACTAATGACTGAGACACAATCAAACGAACAATACGCTGTTCAAGCTCGCAGGCTAATAAAGGGAACTGCGTCGTCATGGTAACGACCTCTCCTAAGGCTAGTGACTGAATAAAGACAGCCAGTCTCAGCCAAAGGGTTTTACCTGAATTTTACAAAGTTAACTAAGATCTTTATCACAAAAGTGTTCAAAATATTTAGGCCTTTTCAATAGTGAAATTACCTCCAGGAGGTCTCGCAATCCAACTGATGAGTACAATACCACACAAGGGCGAAACGCTGCTAATTTCATGATTGAAAATGCCTAAACAGCTTGAATAATATAATATTGGCAATCGGAGAATTTAAATAATCGTTCCTTCCGGAAATTTAAAATTTTTGAAACACCTTTATTACTTATAACAGGTGATTCAAAAGGCTACGCAAAATGAAATAGCCCATGAAAGGGTCAAAGTGCGACAATTTTCGAGTAGAAACGAGTAATCTATTGTAAGACAGGGTTACTCAGCTAAGTCAAACGACAGAGCGAAAACATTCGGTACGGCAGAGAAGTATAAAGGCGGCCATACACGAGCGGGATTTCCTCAAGGTTCGGCCTGAACAGTCCAATCCTTGAGGAATCCCGCAACGTACGTGGCGGCGTCCTTGAGGCCGCGCTGGGAGCGCGAGATCCAAAAATCCCGAACAAAATTCAATTCTTTTCCGCCTTGATGCCAAGCAGGCCGGATTTTCCGAGTCTCTTGCTGCGTGTATGTGTTGACGGCAGTAGGCCTTGAGGATTTGTGAAGTGATTGTCGGGAGTGTCTTATACTTCCTCGAGGAAATCCTCTCCGTGTGTGGGCGAGGGTTCGGTTGAGGAAATCCCCAAGGAAATCCCGGAGGCTTTTTCCTTGAGGATTTCCTGTACGTGTATGGCTAGTTTAACGTTCGATTGTGACTACGAAGCTCTCCTCACACCATTCAACGAAATGTTGATTGGAGTTCAATTTATACTGTGCTTGATATTAATAGACATGCTTTAATTTTTTATATTTACACATTCCAAGGAAAGCTGACACGTTACAAGTTTCGTGTTTACAATGTACAAAAAGCGTGCAAGCTACGAAGTACAATTTCTTGTAGCCTATGGGAATGACAGAATTTCCACTAAGACAAGTAAAATTTCTGTTAATCATTCAGTAAAACGTAATATATTAACATACTTCAACAAGTTTAATGCCTGATTTTGCATAGTGTTCTAATGCTTTGTGACTTTCGCTGTTCATTGAGTTTCGGAAAATAGTATTCAAAACGTTTCACCAGACGTCCACTGACAATTACTAGCCTCTATATAACGAGAGAGTTCCATCACTAGTGAAGACACAGGTATATACTATCCACGTACAACAACAAAACGCAATTATAACAAGAAGCGAGTTCATCAGTGACGTTTCTTTTAAATTAATGGCAGTTTGTAACCAATCTGTGAGCAAGTGTATGAATTACAACATTTGATGTACAGTATAATAAAAAGGTACCGAGTGAGTTGGCCGTGCGGTTAAGGCTGCGCAGCTGTAAGCTTGCATTCGCGAGATAGTGAGTTCGAACCTCATTGTCGGCAGCCGTGAATATGGTTTTCCGCGGTTTCCCCATTTTCACACCAGGCGAATGCTGGGGCTGTACCTTAATTAAGACGAAGGCAACTTCTTTCCCACTCCTAGTCCTTTTCCATCCCATCGTCGCCATAAGATCTATCTGTGTCGGTGCGACGTAAAGCAGCTTGTAAAAAAAAACCGATGTCCTTATTTCTAGGAAAATGTGGCGAGATAGCGAAATACTGATAACACATTCCCTTTCAGCACCCCAAATTTATTACAGAACAATATTCAAAACAAAAACACCGGTGAAATTTTTCAGATGCAGAGCAGTGTAATAATATTTTTATGATTTTCGAAGCCTTCGAGGTGTCGGAAAATTTGTCTCGCGCAGGAGTTCTTTTACGTACCGGTGAGCACCGTCTATCTCGTTGTTGTTGTTAGTTGCTTTACGTCGCACCGACACGGATAGGTCTTATGGCGACGATGGGACAGGAAAGGCCTAGGAGTTAGAAGGAAGCGGCCGTGGCCTTACTTAAGGTACAGCCCCAGCATTTGCCTGGTGTGAAAATGGGAAACCACGGAAAACCATCTTCAGGGCTGCCGACAGTGGGGCTCGAACCCACGATCTCCCGGATGCAAGCTCACAGCCGCGCACCTCTACGCGCACGGCCAACTCGCCCGGTACCGTCTATCTCCAACGGACTGAGCCGGTATTAAATCCTCCTACTCGGACTCAAAATGCTTGCACTCAATCATCTGAACCATTCGGCCTGGCAGTGGAGTTATTGAGATGCCGAACTACTGCAGTTAACTGAACGAGAATTAAACAACCATTATGGTTTGAAAATTTAAAATTTGGTATAAATTATTTGGAAAGGGATTTCTGACTTCGATATTGCAAAATTTGGTGTGTTGGGTTTACTTCTGACCTATATTAATAGCACGTTTTCCAGAAATAATTCTACTACGCTTTGCTGCTTTCTCTCACTGTACCTACATTGAGCGCGCTCAAGCTAGCACGTATTATGTAGCAAGCAGGTATAACGACGGCCGTCTTGTGAAAAGAAATGAGAGACGTCTGAGGTAATATGTTGTGTTGTATTGTGCCCGCGACGCAGTCCTCGCCTGTGTCATTAGGCAAAGTGGTCCTAGCGTCTACTCCGCATTCACTGGCAGCGCCGATTTAATTACGCCTGTATATTAGTGGACGCAACCTGCATTACCTCATAGGACTCCGACGTTATCTCAAAAAAAGTACAGATCCACCTCCTACGAATATACTAGCAGAATTCTGCTGAAAAGGATGAGATTTTTATCTTCCTTTGCAGGCTATCTTTGCTGGATCATCCGTCTGTGAATAGTATTTTTTAAAGTCAGCTAGCCCTTGGTTTCGCACTTCAGTACCTAGGTATCCTCTCTTTAAAGTTTATGAAGAGACATGCCGAAATTATTCACGTGATTTTAGACTTTGCATTACTAGCCGAGAGCAAGAAGGATCACATACGTCTGGCACATAAACTGATTAGCTGTGTAGGTCTTAGGGTTAACGTGGCAAAAATCAAATGTATACATATCACTGACGAAGAGACCTTACCAATGTGTTCCTACCAATCTGATCCATTTTCGATATACTGTATGAGCAGGCCTTGGCAAGAATTTTCAACGCTTTATACTGCAAGGCGCAACTTCCACCCAGTTTCGAGAAAATGAAAGTTGAATATGTCGAGAGTGCTTCACAAGAGCGGCACGAAACATATTTCTACAATGAAAGCACAACGCGAGACAATAATAATAATAATAATAATAATAATAATAATAATAATAATAATAATAATAATAATAATAATAATAATAATAATAATAATACATGAAATATGGGCACGAAGAAGGCAAATTCACGCCCCTAAGTACTTTGCGTAGTCCTAATGGGCTTATTCGCATATAATATTACTGTAATAATAATGATAATGGAAGGGAGATTCGATCCGTTGATCACGAGCTTGTGAAGCCGAGGGCTTGTTCGTTGCGATGTATGGGAACAGGTCGCACGCTAGAAATGAATATTCAAATTCTATTTTCTCGGAATTGCGCCTTGCAATTGAACCGGTGGAAGTTCTCCCCATTGTCTGCATGTACAGACTGAAAATGGATCAAATCGGAGGCGACACGTTGGTCTGATTGTACGGCAGGTCGAATAGGAACCAATGCTTCTAGAGCACAAAATCTGTCATTTGAAGGATTTCAGGATTTCAAATACCTTGATGCGAAAATAACAGGGAGCAACTGAGAAGAAGACATAAATTAGTATAACGAATACCAACAAACTATTAACTTCATAACTGCTATCCAGAAACACAAAATTCAGGATATGCAGAGCCACTATCTCATCAGTAGATCCTGGAATTTTAGGCAGTAACAGGTTAGAAGGCAACTAATTTGCTTATAAGAACGTGTCGTCTAGCTTGCTTTTCAGTATTATAGTGAGAGTAACATAAATGCTAGGGGTTCTGATGGGCCGTACTCCTAATGCGCATGCAAAACTTATAGCATAGCCATTGTGCAGGCTAGAGTTTATTTTTACTCGCATCAGTAAGTTTATATTCTTACTGCCTAAAAATGTGGGCTCTACACATCAGTATTATTATATGGCTCTGAAAATGGGGTCTTAACTAAGAAAAGGTGGCTATCACTCATTGCGTTTGAAAAGAAAACAATCAGGAAAATTTTAGGACCTAAGTAAATAAGACCTTTTTTCTTTCTTTCTTTCTTTCTTTCTTTCTTTCTTTCTTTCTTTCTTTCTTTCTTTCTCTGAATCCCTGAAAGAAAAGCCTGTAGCCGGTTCAATAATAAAGCCTTTAGTGTCCCATTCGTCGACACTGTAAAACAGGACTAGTAACACACCAACAAGTTTTACATAGGGACATCGCGTAGGTCCTAGATAGTATAAATTCTTCATACATACTTGCTACGATATTCCGATAAGTATCGACCATCAATGCATAGATGATTAAGTTGTAGTATCTGTTATTTTAACCCTAAAAATTCGAAGCGTTTCCCAGGGAGAGGGTGTGGTGTTCCATCAAGTCTCTCTACGAGACGGTCTCCGAATTTAAACTTAGGGTTATAGTAAGTCACCAGATGGCATTAATGTCAAGTCATACTGGTTCCGGACAGTTTTACCTTTCGTTTTAAAAAGCCTTTGAGAAACAAATGACGACCGTAGGCTATTATTTGGCTGCAGAAGTGGAAGTACTTTCATGTTGACGTTGAGGTTGCATTGAGCAAAATCGCTGCCAACGCGAACTTTTTTCTATAACTAACAGAAATAATTGTACACTGGTTGTTGAGTAATGAAAATGCACTTTGAACTTCGCAATTGTCAAAATATCCTTAATAATGCAGAAATATCGATAATTGTTATTAAAAATGTCTTATAAAAGTCCTTTTAATGGTTAATTCAAAATAATGACAATTACTTTTTTTAATTATATAG
The DNA here is from genome assembly GCF_040414725.1 of Anabrus simplex. Lineage (NCBI taxonomy): Eukaryota > Metazoa > Arthropoda > Insecta > Orthoptera > Tettigoniidae > Anabrus > Anabrus simplex. The sequence goes on along the minus strand of NC_090273.1, from coordinate 120,222,079 downwards.
ATAATTCCTCCAGCTGGTATGTGATTAGGTTAAGTTATGATTTACGATATACTTTCAGACACACTTTTCTTTTTCTCTTTGCTTTGTGGAAAATGCCTGCAGCATTTGACAGATAAACCTGAAGCAGTTATAGGGTTAAGATAGTGATGGGATAATCGAATACAAAATAATCTCTTATTCGATTATATTTCTCATCCGGTTATTTTTTCGATTATTCATTCGAAACTCCATTCGAATGAATGAGGCAATCGAATATTGAACGCTTTCGAAATAATCGGATGAAAAGTGATGATATTAACGTAGTTTCAACATTTGGGGATATGTTTGGAAAAAGGCGTATTTCTATTTTTCACAAGAGTTCATCTATTCGTTTATTTCAATCGATTATCCATCCGACACACTTAAATCGAAACGTTGATTTATGACGCATCCGAATATTCTATGCGATACAACTGAATGATATGTGAAAATCATTCGATTATCCAAATAATCGGATGGAGGTTATTCGAATATTTAAAATATTCGATTATGCCATCACTACAAGTGAATGATATTTGAAACGCATTCGATTATTTAAATAATCGGATAGAGGTTATTCGAATATTAAAAGTATTCGATTATCCCATCAGTAGGCTAAGGAGCAAAACAACGGAGATTGTGAGTTCACAATAGGTAGTACTGCTTCGTTGAATCACGGCCAAATGTTAATGTTAATCCACAAAAAGGAATGACATAGCACTGACAATAATGACTGGCCAAACTTTTCCCTGTGGTTGGAAGAAAGTCGTGATAAAAACGGCAGGGTGCGTTGCTAACAAGGTGAAATGTGTAGAGCAGAGAGCCACAAGACGTGCAACAGTAATGGGGGCACAGAGTACTCAACGAGAACTCGCAGTAAATTGCATTTGCGGTGGCGTCATTAGAAAAGTTTCTCATCAGTGTCGCCAAAGAGTGTAGGGGGTGGTGCTTACCACGGCGAAAACATTTTCACTAATTATATTCAACTGTTCTCCTCGTTCATCCCTTCTATTGATCTCTTACAAGACATATCGAAAGAGCACAATGTTCATGAATCATGACCAAAAACAGAAGATAACAAAGATTTTGGGAGAAACTGAGCAAATAATTTTACTTGAATCTGATATCTCAGTTCTACGCATCTACTTTGTCTGTAAAACTCTGTTAAACTCTGGTTTCTTGGCTGAATGGTCAGTGTCGCGGTCTTCAATTCAGAGAGTCCCGGGTTCGATTCGCGATCAGCTTGGGGATTCTAGCTGCATCTGGTTAATCCCTCTGGCTCGCGGACTGGATGTTTGTGTTCGTCTTAATACTCTTCTCTTCTTTTGCATACAGCACTACCAACCCCCACAGAAACACGCAGTAGTGAATACATCCCTCCCCACAGGATTGGCGTCAGGAAGGGCATTCGGTCCCAAAAATTGCGACAAAGTCCAAAAAGAAGGATAATAGTATTATTCGCAGTTTGAGTCACGCAGCTATCAGCTTGCATTCGGGAGATAGTGGGTTCGAACCCATCTCACTGTCTCCAGCCCTGAAGATGGTTATCCATTGTTTCCCATTTTTACGCCAGGCAAATGATGGGGCTATACCTTAATTCAATCCACCGTCGCTTCCCACCCATTCCTAGCCCTTTCCCATTCCATCGTCGCCATGAGACTTATCTGTGTCGGTGCGACGGTAAGCAAATATGATATTATTATTATTATTATTCCACGAACATGATGATAATAACTCAGGTTAGGATAGATACATACAAGTATGTCGGACGACAGACAAAATATTTCGCACAAAATCCAAATATATTCCGCGAAGAAGAATTTAGAGATGGCAAACGAAATCCTAGGCTGATATCGATTCTAAGACAGTAATCAATCAGGAAATAATAATAATAATAATAATAATAATAATAATAATAATAATAATAATAATAATAATAATAATAATAATAATGCCGAAAGCCTGCAGTGTAATATCTTGGAACTTGAAAATAGGTGCAATGAGTATGGTATGAAAATTAGCCTCTCGAAGACTAAATTAATGTCCGTAGGTAAGAAATTCAACAGAATTGAATGTCAGATTGGTGATACAAAGCTAGAACAGGTCGATAATTTCAAGTATTTAGGTTGTGTATTCTCCCAGGATGGTAATATAGTAAGTGAGATTGAATCAAGGTGTAGTAAAGCTAATGCAGTGAGCTCGCAGTTGCGATCAACAGTATTCTGTAAGAAGGAAGTCGGCTCCCAGACGAAACTATCGTTACATCGGTCTGTTTTCAGACCAACTTTGCTTTACGGGAGCGAAAGCTGGGTGGACTCAGGATATCTTATTCGTAAGTTAGAAGTAGCAAGAATGATTGCTGGTACAAACAGGTGGGAACAATGGCAGGATGGTACTCGGAATGAGGAGATAAAGGCTAATTTAGGAATGAACTCGATGGATGAAGCTGTACGCATAAACCGGCTTCGGTGGTGGGGTCATGTGAGGCGAATGGAGGAGGATAGGTTACCTAGGAGAATAATGGACTCTGCTATGGAGGGTAAGATAAGTAGAGGTAGACCAAGACGACAATGGTTAGACTCGGTTTCTAACGATTTAAAGATAAGAGGTATAGAACTAAATGAGGCCACAACACTAGTTGAAAATCGAGGATTGTGGCGACGTTTAGTAAATTCACAGAGGCTTGCGGACTGAACGCTGAAAGGCATAACAGTCTATAATGATAATGTATGTATGTATGTATGTATGTATGTATAATAATAATAATAATAATAATAATAATAATAATAATAATAATAATAATAATAATAATATAAAATTATTATTAAAATATAACTTTATTTGTAATGTGTTTGGAAGACGAACCACGGCATAAAAAGACTTCTTCTTGTACTGCAAGCGAGTTAACTGCGTGACATTATATCCCGAGAACACGTTCATAATACACATCCAAGGCGTTTCATTCCACACCACTTTTTGTTTCAACATCTGGAAATCTTTCCGATATTGTGACACAAAACACACACACATACACACAACGTGACGCCTTCAAAGTAAAGTTTCTTCTTCTTCCTTTCTTTATTCCTTCTTTTAACAAAGTTGATACAAAACACAGGATGCTCGCTTCATACTTAACCCCCACCAGCACTACAACAAACTTCAATCTCGCGGCTAGGAAGAGCATATGGTGAACAACTGACGTAGATTTCCGTCCAATTGGCACACAAAAGATTCTTTCTAATAACCTAAAGCTCTTTTTAACTACAAACTACAAAGCACAGGTCATCGTGTGCTCTGTGTGCGCGCGTGTGTGTGAAGAAAAGCAAGCAGAGTGTATTAAGAGAGAATTTCAAGGCAATAAACATTATAGACTAAGTTTGTAGCTTTTTAATAAACTTTCTTCCCCGCCTGCCACCGCACTCTCTTCATGGCTTCTTGCTGTTGTAATAATAACGATTGCAAAAGTTGCCTCATGTTTCTCCTCCTTCAGTTAACACAAAGTTGGAGATGCAGAACAGATGTGGATGATTGCGGCACAGGCAACGAGTGAACTTAGCCGCTCGGATGTTCTACGAATCTTTACAAGCTGACAAGAAGCGTCTTTGTTAGGTTTAGCTTGTTATATGTAACCAGCTAGAAGTAACAGAGCACATGTTTATGTTTATTAAAACAGGCTTGGTTTAAGTGTAGCCAATTTCTTCTTCATGAATTGAGTTTTCAGATTGAGTTTCATTAATCTCTTATTCTTTTTTTAAGTACCATCGTTACTCGTATAAATATCAACTTGAACAAGCAAAAAGTAAAACATATTCTAAGGCAAGTGATACAAACATCCTTAATATTACTGCACAAGCTGCAGTCTCCAATCCATTTTTTAATACTTCTAGTAGCTTGACTCGTGGCCATGATCCTTAAGGCGTCAGACACCATGGTTAGCCGGTTCGAGTCCCGTTGGTGCAAAAAACGTCACCCTCGGAATGTTAGCCAGTAGAAGAGGTTGTAGTATACAATTTATAATCACTTGGTTGCGTGCCAAGAGACTATATTCAATTTCAAACCTCTCCGCAGTGTTCATACGGAGTGAGGGTATATAACGCTGTTGATGATAATGCGTCCGTCGGATGGAGACGTTAAGCCTTCAGCAGACCTGTTGGTGTCATTCGACAGGAGTAGGCTATGTCCCGACATCGAGTGTCACTCCTCCCTACCTCAACTTCATCATCATCATCTTCATCTTCATCATCCCACAGCCAGATGCGCAGGTCGCCCATAGGATTCATATAGAAAGATCTGCATCAGGCGAGCCGAACGTGTCCTTGCACACTCCCGGCACTACAAGCCATACGAGAAATAATACAGTTCAGTTATAAATAATTTAGTTACGATGTACGGAGGTTGAGTCATAAGTCATGGCAACAAAATTTTGAGTATGCGAATTAAAAGATAACTGGAAGATAAATCTATATACTACAGATACCCATTATTTATTCTGAAGATGCCACGCACACGTTCGTGGATGAAGTCAGTAAATATTAAACGTTTTCAATTTAGTGATACAACTTTGAAGAAAAATGAAAGCATTTTACGTGGAATTATTTACGTGTAAACTATTATTTTATGATACCCGGAACTGAAAAGAAAAACTATGTTATGTTCTTGGAATGAATTCAACCATCTGCGTTTACGTAAAGAAGTCTGTTTCTTAGCATTTTGCACGTGGAATATCCGAAGATGGCCGAAAATAGCCTGATATAAACCAAACCTTTCAGATGACGATGAAAAGCAGACTGTTTTTATAGCTAGATTATTATGAATTTTAGCTAACTTCCTCGTCTCTATATAAAAGTGTGTTATTCTGATGGTAATCTGCTTCCTGTTCGCTCAGGGATCTGTTTATAATGCGCCCAGCTTCTGCCACGACGTGGGAATATAATCCACGTGAGCTTAACAGAATATTCTGTAATGTTGTAAAATATGATATATATCCTCGGTGAGCAAAAGCTTTCGAGGGAATATTAAAACATTTTTCAAAGGGAAGTTCTGATGCTTAAATTTTCTTCATGATGTTATCTAATAACAGCGTATGTCTTGTTTTGAAGTGCACACCAATGTTATCGCATACGAGGGTGGTTCCTAAATTAGGATATTTAGCCATTCTTCTTCTTCTTCTTAAGCCGCCACGTAGCCAACTCTGATCTTGATAATGCAACATGAAAAGCTTTTTCTGATGTTCAGTACATCTGTGCCATCTTCGAGGATGAATGAGGTGGGAATCGAACCCCCTTTACACAGCTGACCTCCCGAGGCTGAGCGGACCCTATTCCAGCCCTCGTACCACTTTCCAAATTTCGTGGCAGAGCCGGGAATCGAACCTGGGCCTCCGGGAGTGGCAGCCAATCACACTAACCACTACACCACAGAGGCGGCTAATACTAACGAATTGCAAAACTTCAAAGAGCATACAAAATTACTTGGAAAAATATAATATATAATATAATAACTTTATCAAAACAAGGCAAAATTACGACATTATAACACAGTACTTAAAACATCTGAAACTATTATAATTGGTGGCAGATCTCCAATAAAGCTGGTCGAAAAACAAGAAAGAAAAATCCTCAGGAAAAAGGACCAAAATGTGAAAATGGAATTTGGATGGAAAAAAACTCACAAATAAATCAGGAAATGGCGATTAAAATTTTATTGTCACTCATATAGAATGGATAATAACAGGCTGACAAAGAAAAAGTTTAATTTAGCCTTATCAATGAAAATAGAATTAATTAAGAAAGCCTTCTAGATAGAAAAACATTCAGAACCTTCATTCATAAACAAAAATTTTCTGTAAAGCCCACCCGACTAAATACAGAATGGACTGAAAAACGTAAAAACGAACGCAGTGAGATGAAGAGATATTGGGAAGAAAAGAAGAAGAAAAAGAAAAAAGTGCTAATAAGTTCAAACGCGCTCCTTAGTTGGGCGTAACGAATCAAGAAAATAATAATAATAATAATAATAATAATAATAATAATAATAATAGGACACCTCACAAGATTACCAGAAAATCGACTGTCAAAAAGAATATTAAATTATGTTAGCTCACTTAAGAATTCAACACCTTGGCTGGATGAACTTCGAAAGGACCTCAAAAACGCAAACATATGTGCAACAGACATTTTAGAAAGAGACACCTTCAGACACAAAGTCAACAAGTGGGAAGTTACATCAGAGCAACCAAAGCAAAAACAGTGCAGACCGAAATGGTCGGAAGAACGTAAACAAGCCTTCTCAGAGAGAATGAAAGCCTATTGGAAGAACAAGAAGAACCCAAAGAAAGCTTGATTGAGTTGTTTGCTTAACGTCTTCCATTATTGGGAGAATACGCTAATAATAATAATAATAATAATAATAATAATAATAATAATAATAATACAGTAATATGCTATTATTGAATTTAAACATTATTATTATTATTATTATTATTATTATTATTATTATTACAGTATATACTTTACTCTCCACACAAATAAGAGTACTTAATTTCACCGCAATAAACGCGAAGTTGACGCTTCTGTTACTCAGCGAGCCAGCAAACCAACAACAGCCCACTACTCACTCCTGGGAGATAGAATGATGTTCTCGCTTTTCAGTATACGTTTGCATTTCAACGGAGTTTTATTACATACAAACAGAACAGTTTAATTTCTACCCTCTCATATTTAATATACAGTTACAATGTGTTGCTTCTGATATTTCATTCGTTTATTATAATTTTTACTGCTGTCTATGTATGACAGGCCTCGAGGAATATAATATAATATAATGAACTCTATTTTTATGACCGTTGTTTTATCAAAATATTTTTTATGAGTGGTTACACAAAAGCTTAAAACGCAACTCACTAATTAATCTGGCGGATTTAACACTGGTATAATCCTACAATCAACCATTTGAATTCGTTCATCAGTAGTGATAGATTAAGCTATCATAAATCTGAATTTAATTGTGGATAAAAGTTTGGTTCATTCAAATTTTATCCCACAAGCAAATGCGGTTTCATAGAATAATGCTAAAAATCAGTCTCCTAGATAAAGCATGTCTCAACAGATATTGCAGAGAGCAAACTCTGAAAGAGAGTTGCTCACTGTAATCAAATACAGAATAATTGTGTACTTGGAGTATGTATTACGTGGTGAAAGATATGAAGTATTGCATCTCATTTTAAAAGGCAAAACTGAAGGACAGATAGGAGTAGGCAGAAAAGGAACGGCATGTCTCAAGAACATTCAAGACGGGACTGGAATAAGAACCGTCGAACAACTCTACCATGTTGCTGGAAATATACGAACACTGTCCGTCCATATTGATCGTCAACGTCCAGAGACTGGGCGCAACATACAGAAGAAGAAGAAGAAGAAGAAGAAGAAGAAGAAGAAGAAGAAGAAGAAGAAGAAGAAGAAGAAGAAGAAGAAGAAGAAGAAGAAGCTTCTACAGAAGCGACTTTCAAAATTAGTTCAAATACTCACGACAGGGTAAGAATGATGAGCTATCAGAATCGAAGAAATAATAACTATACGTTTTTCGAAGTCAGAGAATTGCCTGAATTTTGTTCCATGGGAATTCCTTTCAATGCCATTATATCTACCGAAATATCTGAACACCATGGACTGAGCTTCAATCATCTGAGCGCCACATAGCCTGACTAAAATCAAGACATTTTAACGTCTGATGTGTGTAGAGCAATAAAACACACAATAGCTCTAACAACGAAGGTAGTTCAATAAGGTAAGAAGACCTCTCACATGCGTACTCTAATAACAATAATAGTCCGTCTCTGTGGTGTAGTGGTTAGTGTGATTCTAATCAAGATTGCATAAGGAATAATAAATGATTATCAATATTGCTTCTGTTTATTTATCTATCTTGCTCATAAATAATTCACAAATCTCACGAATTAAACTTTTCATGAATAACTTTAGGATAGGATTAAGCGAAATTAAAGCGATGGGATCAGTCCTATTTCGCGAAATTACACGAAAAGTTGTTTCCTTTTCGCGAAATCGAATATAAATTAATGCGAAAAAATCAAGCCTCTGCGACATACACGATATACAGTATAGCAAGAGACCGACGATCTTGGATCCGACTAATTATCTTTCGGTAACTCTTAGAGGCTGAAGTCAAGAAAGAACCCTTTTCCATCGCCCCATGGAGTTCGCTGTGTAAACCTGTGGCAGAGTTTGGCATTAATACATGCGAGTCCCTGGAGGAATGTCAAAGAAGAAGCTGCTGCTGGTTGCAACGTGGAATAGACTCAGAAGTGACGTGTCTTGATGTAAATCCAATAATAATAGTAATTAAAAAAGGTGAGGCTATATAGCCACGGACAAACTCTGTATATGTGGAAACTTGCAGGATTCAGAACGAACACTTTTTGGTTTGTAGAGAGCTAGACGAAGGCTGTGTGACCTCTTTGCAGGCACAGGCGGCGAATGGAAATTAGAACGGGGGGCACATAAATTTATAGAAAACGAAAAATGTACAGGGGGGCCTGGGGAGTACAATAGGAGTAGACAACAAAACTGAAACAAAATATCTAGCTATAAAATGGTAATTTTTTTTTATGCTCTCTGGGCGAATTTCTACACAAGTAAAGGTTGACAGTTTATCGACTTAATTGCAGTAATAATAGATGTTTTGAGATTTTGATTCGATATTGTACAATAACACTTTCACCAAAGGAATAATTACACATATTTTGTACACTGTTGCGCGAGTCTCCACTAGTTGCTGTGGCGCTGAAAAATCGGTTAGCTGCGTCGAAGGACATTTTGTGCGCATTTCCGCTAAGTAGGCCTATTTTTTTAATATTTAAAGAAATTAAATGAAAGAAATAGGAAATAGAAACAGGGTTTGTATACATTGTTTTTTTTTCAATAATTCCTAGTTTAGGTTGCTAAAATGTAATAAAAATGTATTTTAATGCTGCCAATATGTCTTAGCAGACAAAGTAGAGTTCCCCATAATACGAAAAACGTAAAATATCCTAAAATTTTCTAAATTGTGCCGAAAATTGAAGGGCAAAAGAGAAATGTTTCAAACTGTGACTTAGAGAGCTCTATCAATCTAAAAAATTAATTTCGAAAATCACTTCCTGCCTAAATACAGTTCCGGAAAAACAGCCTAAAATCGCTTGTTTCTTTATTGTTTTCTTTTTTATTCAAATCCTAACCAAATGCACTTATTTACATAATTATTTCTGTAATGCGTTCCTTGATTCAAAGCCCTCAGGCAGTTTTTTGATGTTTTGAAAAATGTCCACACCGAATGTAGTTATAGGGGCTTTAGTGAAACTCTGCATTGACTCACGTGCGCTCGTTGTGGTAGAAAAAGGCCAACTGCTAATCTAATCGACCAGATAACGAAGATTAAGAAAAGATTGTAATTTTTAGGACACAGGGACACCGGCTATCAATTAAGTAATACCTCGTTGCCAGCCATTAAGAATTTACATAGGTAATTCCCTTCCCTGTCCCTTCACTACTGTTGTTTCGTCTCGGTGTTTTCCAAATTCGTATGTTCTTCGTCGCCAGATGTTTCATTCCAGGCTTGTGTCTATGTCATATGTTACGTATACACGTTATGTGAACCGCTTAGACTATTCTGATGGTTCGGTCAGCTTCCGCTTCGAACACTAGCGTTGTGCCACGTCCTGGGAGCCATCTGGTGGCGAATGAACGTACAATTTCCTCTTCTATTATAACGTCTAAATTCAAAGAGTCATTGTTTAAGAAGCTTTTCTCGTGGACAGTTGAGATTTCTTCTGAGGACGCAGAGCACAGTTCTCTGCGAAACGTAAAGAATTTCACCTTAATTTCGTGACATGGCATAAGCCCAAAAGCCTATACAGAATCATCATCTTCTTAGCGTTTGTCCCGCCATGCAGCAGGGTCCACTGTTTTGCAAGCCAATCTCCACTTGGTTCTATTAAGAACATCATTTGGAAGAGGACGAACATAGCGCATATCTTCTTGAAGGCGATCGAGCCAGCGTTTAGGAGTAAATAACGAATATATTCTCATACTTTATTATATTTTATTTACCTGGAATTCGTAACTCATATCCCTAGGATGTTTCAAACATTGTGTTGCTTGCCTGAAGAGCTAGAACTGTGGATATTTTTCTCCGTAAAGCCCGCCCCCGCCACTTTAATCGCCGTCACTCCATTGTAGGAACTGACAAGGCTCTCCGAACTACTGAATGCTATTTACAGTTATTAACCCTTTCAGACCGAGTACGCACAATTGTGCGGGTTCGTATTTTCGTTATCCCTGACCGTATTTGGTGTTTTTTCGGCGCTACACCGGACTGCAGTGATTGTGCAGGACACGTGGCGTGTATTTCAATTGATTTTAGTATGCGCTTGACCGCCAGGGCGAAGGAAGAAGAGTTTAAAAAGCACAGTTGATCGGTGAGATGGCAGGAAGCAGTAGTGCCGAAAGTAAGTATTTATTTACTGCGTTTATATTAATCTAGAAGCTTTACTGATTACCGGAATATATTCAATGAAGTGTGTACATCGGTTAGTGAACGTAAATTTTGAAGCTACACCATCGTACGTTATACAACGAGGTTTTGAATTTTGATACGCACAATTGAGTGGGTCCTGTTTTTCGGATGTTAGTTTTTATTTTGTAAAATAAACTATTAATATGTGTATTGAGGAGCATTTTAGTCAGTTCTTGACGTACAAACAAAAATTCACACCTCCAGTTTTCTTTTCGGTCTGAAAGGGTTAATGAAACTTGTGTCCGGCACCATAGCTAAATGGTCACAGGGGTTCCGGGTTCGATTTCCGGCAGGGTCGGGAATTTTAACCATCATTGGTTAATTTCTTTGGCACGGGGGGCTGGGTGTATGTGTCGTCTTCATCATCATTTCATCCTCATCACGACGCGCAGATCGCCTACGGGTGTCAAATCGAAAGACCTGCATCTGGCGAGCCGAACATGTCCTCAGACACTCCCGGCACTAAAAGCCATACGCCATTTCATTTTTCATTGAAACTTGTCATTTTTTCAATGTATGTACATTACTTGAGAATTTAATGAAAACCTACAACCTGTTTTCCAGTCAGTGACAGGGTCACGGATGGAACGAATGAAGCCCCTGTCTTGCGGCGAGGATATGAATTGTGCCGGCTGCCGAAACCTGTCGCACTCCTCTGGGGCAATGATTAATGACTGGCAGATGAAATTAAATGATATTGGAGAGTGTTGCTGGAATGAAAGATAACAGGGAAAACCGGAGTACCAGCAGAAAAACCTGTACCGCATCCGCTTTGCCCAGCACAAATCTCACATGGAGTGACCGGGATTTGAACCACGGAACCCAGCTGTGAGAGGCCGACGCGCTGCCAACTGAGCCACGGAGGCTATACTTGAGAAATTAATGTCCTGCAAAAAACAAACAAAAAACAGTGACCTCTTAGGCCCGAGTGAGCACAATCGGGACTTGAAGGAAAATAAGTTGAAGAACTCACTTGTGTGTATTTACTGTGTAGTGATGACGATGATAATTATGATAATGATGGTGATTATAATGATGATGAATCGAGACCTCTGTTGAATTCCTGGCTATTTCATTCATCAGAAGAGGAATGCTATTTTTTTAGTGTTTGCATAATGTAATGAGCACATTAATCTTTCTACTTTGACCTATAGTATTTTTTTAAAAAAGTGTGCATTTAATTCCATAGTGACAGAGTTACTGACAGATTGAGGTAATTTATTGAGCGGGTGATGCGGTATAACGCTGAGCCGTAATTTACCTAAACTGTGCTTGTCTGCCATCAAAGTGGTATTTAATTATTGTAGTGCTGCTATCTGGCGCCATGAAATAAAAGTCACAGCATCCATCAGGACACGGAACAGAACATAGTAGAACTTATCTGGCTAATGCCGTCCGTGTCACAGCTTGAACGTGTCCGAAACACACGACTCCCATAGGAACCATTCATCACATCTCGCCTGCCGCTATCGAAGAACTCTTCTTGACTTGGAGCCCACCAGAGTGCAGTACTGATAGTGTATGTACTACAACTGCCAGATTAGCTCATACAAATCACTTTAAAGGGTTATACAATCATGTTTCGTTCTTTTTTCGTCCTCGAAAATACTGAAATAGTCTGGCAAATCTAAACAGTACTCTCGTCGTTCCATCGTGCTTAATCTGAATCAACTGCATTTTCCACCTTTCTAGAACTTCATAAAACAACTGATTCCTTTCAAAGATTTGGTATTATGATTTTCGAAAACAATCGTCCGTAAACGTTTATGTGACATTGGGATTGTTATTTTGCTGAAAAACTAATTTTTGTTAGAGGAACCACGTGGCCTAAAACAAAAGCTGAGGCTGCTGATAAAAAGCTGGAAAGCAAGATTTCTTTCTTTCTTTCTTAACCAGTTTAACCTCCAGGGTTGGTTTTTCACTCGGACTCATTGAGGGCTCCCACCTCTACCGCCTCAAGGGCAGTGTCCTGGAGCGTGAGACTTTGGGTCGGGGGATACAACTGTGGTAGAGGACCAGTACCTCGCCCAGGCGGCCTCATCTGCTATGCTGAACAGGAAGCTTGTGGGGGGATGGGAAGTTTGGAACGGATATACAAGGGAGAGGGAAAGAAGTGGCCGTACCATCTCGGCATTTGTCGGGAAAACCACTTCGGGGACGGCGGAAGAGCAAATCGCGCCCCGCTCTGCTAAAATGACCTCTCGAGGCTGAGTAAACCCCGTTCCAGTCTTCGTATCACTCTTCAAATTGAATGGCAGAGCTGTGAATCGAACCTGGGAATCTGGGGGTGGCAGCTAACCACACTAACCACTACACCAAAGAGGCGGACGGAAGGCAAGATTTACAAAGTATTTTAATACTGCAAGTAAGCCACAATCTTTTAATGTAGCATGTCAGTTTATGTTCCACCAGTTCCAAATTTTGTCTAAATTCAATTACACTTTTCCATTAATGTTGAGACTTAGACTAAAAAGTAAAATTCCCGAGCATAATTCCAGATATTTTACTCGGAGAAGAAGAAAAAACCCTAAACATATTACAGAATGAAAATAAGAATGTTTTCAGGTGAATTTTTGAAGTTATCTGAAATATAACCAAACCTCATGGCTCTACAGCCCTTGAAGGGCCTTGGTCTACCAAGCGACCACTGCTCAGCCTGAATGCCTGCAGATTACGAGGTGTCGTGTGGTCAGCACGACGAATCCTCTCGGCCGTTATTCTTGGCTTTCTAGACCGGGGCCGCTATCTCACCGTCAGATAACTCCTCAATTCTAATCACGTAGGCTGAGTGGACCTCGAACCAGCCCTCAGATCCAGGTAAAAATCCCTGACCTGGCCGGGATCTCTGTAAAATTGTTGAACTTTGTTCAAGGTTTGTAGTACAAAAGTTTCATTGCCCTGAAATTCTAAAAGAGTGTGGAAGGTTTGATTACGTGTTATTTTTAATAATCAAACTCTATATCAGAAGTTGGCTGAATGATCTGCGTACTGGCCTTCGATTCCCGTCCGAGGCAGAGATTTTAACTGCGTACAGTTAATTCCTCTGGCTCGGAACTGGATTTTGTGTTTGTTTCCCTACATTTCTTTTCATCCACATATAACAACCACACCACACTAGCAACCACCCTTGAAACACAGAGTAGAGAATACATCCCCGTAGGATTGGGGTCAGGAAGGGCATCCAGCTGTAAAACAGACCCAACTCCTCCCCTCCCCAACACGTGTCGACCCCAATAAGTTGGGAGAAAGGCAAGAAGAAGAAGAAACGATATCGCTTTTAGTTAGCAGTAAAAATACACTCAATCGCAGTATCCTTTAAAGACAGAGGATAAAATCCAGACTTTCTAATGACAGTTGATCGCGGTATTGATGAGGTCGAACCCATCTTTGGGCCGAGAATTCAACGAATTAATAACAAATATCTATACAAAGGTGCCGCAAGTTTCTGCTAATTAATTCAGACTGCTTATCAATAGCCTACTTTCTTTTTCTTTTTTTAAAATATAATTTGCTTTATGTCGCACCGACACAGTTAGGTCTTACGGCGAAGATGGGATAGCAGAGTGCTAGGAGTGGGAAGAAAGCGACCGTGGCCTTGATTAAGGTACAGCCCCAGTATTTGCCTGGTGTGATAAATGGGAAGCCACGGAAAACCATCTTCAGGGCTGGCGACAGTGGGGTTCGAACTCACTATCTCGCGGATACATGCTCACAGCCACGCGACCCTAACCGCACGGCCAACTCGCCCGGTCTTACAAATTTTAGATGTGTAAAGCTTTGTGGCTCCGAAAACCGTAAAAGTGGGACCTTAAGCAAGCTTCATTGGGCAGACTATACTAGTCTCTATTATTATCATCGGTGTGGAGTTAATTTTGGTTCTATTTTTACGTGACTTGACTTAGGGTGTCTTATGAAACGTAATAGAAATGCACCTTAACCGTTGGCAAACACGGGTAAACACGACTTGTTCACTTGTCACCTTGACTTGTACTTATTCGACAGAAGCAAGGTGCTCTAAGTAGTAGTAACGTTTGAGGCGGAGATTGCGGTGGCTCTAGACTGGGCGCCTGTTTGTGTAGTGAACTGTCCCGGACTTTCGGAAGACATTTCACAGCCTGTTTCCCTCTCTGCTCCGCCTTCCGCATCACCGCGTTCGGCAATATCTGTTCAAAAGAGCGACTCTCCTCATCTCACGTTCCCCCCACCCCACCCCAACTTTACTCTGCTATGTCTTGTTCATTCTGCCCTCCTTCTTCTCCTACACTTCTTCCTGGTCCCCAGATATTAAAATCAGGGTTGAACACCTTTAAAATGTACAGTATCACTACTGGAGTCAGATATCTCCTTTACAAACCAGATTTCTTCAAATTGCTCATAAATCATAAATTACATATCTAACTAACTGAAAATATATGTTTTGAAATGGTTTTATTTATTTTATTCGTTTCAACCCTTAGGATCTCGAGTGACTTGTTCAGCTCATCTTCGTTCTTCCCTCCATTTTTGACTCCTATTTCTCTCCGCTTCTGTGATTTGGATCTTGATCTTAGTATCGATCCATTTTTTTTTTTACTTTCGACGAGCTTTTTGTAAACAGATCTATCCTGCACAGCCTTTAGTGGATATATATCTATTATGCCAATACCCTTCCAATCCTCCCTAACTTCCTTCATCCAGTTATTTCCCGTTAAGCATTTTGCATTCCATATTTTCTTTGTTAACCTGCTGTCATCCATCATCATCAAATGTCCTACGAAACTCAACCTTCTTTTCCGTCATACACTCGTGTATCTCCAGCCTTGATCTATGCTCCCATACTTCACCCTGTTTTCTGGTATTCCGTATATCTCTAAGGATCTTTCTTTCCTCCTTTTCCAATCGAATACAAGCTATTTTGCGTAGCGTACAATGCCGAGTTCAGGATGGTCATCGCATAGTGTCGCAGTTTGGCGTCCCTCGATAGGCTCACTTCCCATAAGTGTATCGTAGTTTCAGCAGGAGATGTGCTTTATTACTGGCTTTATCATGAGAAAATATCATAAAATAGTTTTAAAGCACACCACGCTACCAACCACGACACAAACACGCATTAGTGAGATAGTGGGTTCGAACCCCACAGTCGGTAGCCCTGAAGATGGTTTCCCGTGGTTTCCCATTTTCACACCAGGCAAATGCTGGGGCTGTACCTTAATTAAGGTCATGGCCGCCTCCTTCCTATTCCTAAAGCCTTTCCTATCCCATCGTCGCCATAAGACCTATCTGTGTCGGTGCGACGTAAAACAAATAGAAAAAATACAAAGCCTAAATTTTGCATTACCGGGCGAGTTGGCTGTGCGGTTAGGAGCGAGCAGCTGTGAGCTTGCATCCGGGAGATACTGGGTTCGAACCCCATTGTCAGCAGCCCCGAAGATGGTTTTCCGTGGTTTCCCTTTTTCACACCAGGCAAAAGCTGGGGCTGTACCTTATTAAGGCCACGGCCGCTTCCTTCCTACTCCTAGCCCCTTCCTATCCCATCGTCGCCATAAGACCTATCTGTGTCGGTGCGACGTAAAGCAACTAGCAAAAAAAGAAATGCATTACTGAATGATTCTTTTCTTCGTCTATGTTACACGAAGAAATCAAAACTCGAATCACACTACTGTGACGCCGCGTTACTGAGATAGCAGCTTACGAACCTTGGTTTTGCATTAAATCCTGTTTTGTTTTCCTGGAATTTCCTGCCCCGAACTCCAAACTCTCACTGTTCACACGTCTGTGGCCAAAATAATTGAGAAAAGAAGGGAATTGGAAATCAGCACCGCTTACACGCTTCAAGTTGTAATTTAGTGTTGGACTGTGTTGTGAAGTGCTGGTGTCATGCCACCTGTTTAAAGTCTACGAAGAGACCTCGTGTTTAAATGGACTGAGGTAAGGAACTTCCAGGTTAATTTTCGAAAAGAGATAACTTCAGATATACTTCGTCCTAAATGTCTTCATTTAAGTCTGAACCTGTCACTTCTTGTGACGTGGAAAGATCATTTTCTGTGTACAGGAATGTTCTGTCAGATAAACGAATGAACTTGAATGAAGCAAATGTGGAGAAATTAGTTGTTGTACAATGTTTCAAAAGGAAGTGAAAAATGTTGAACTGAATTTCGATCGAGCATATTTTCCAGTCTTTTATAGCGATAAATTAATTTTGGAGCCACCTGGTTCTTGCATAGAAAATGTTTAATTCAATGATTTCTGTGGTTTTACTTACCAAAAACTGTATTTTTGCAAAATAAATGACAGTATTTCAATATGCAAACACTTCATAATAAGTCCCAGAAATTTTAAGAACCTTGAATATTAAGTGCATCCACTATTACAGTATGACAATTGATGTTATTCACTTCCAGATGAGGTGTTCACATTATTTTCTCTTGAATGGCTGGTTATGTTGCTGTAATACCACTTGTCAGTGGGAGGTACATAACGTTCGGCCAGTGCCATTACATCCCGAAATTTTTCTTCCTTGATGTGCAGGGCTTCTGGATACAGTTTCTGACTTCCGTGAGGAAACTTTGCAGTACTCTTCTTTTTCAAGAAAGGAAACTCTTGTAGAGAAAAACCTGATGCATTCATTGAACATTTAACAGTTCCACAAAATTCTTCACTATGAATAAACAACCGATATTTTGAAATGGAGAACTTCTCTTTACCTACACCACCAACATTCTTCTTGAAGGATTCTTCAAAAGTACCTTTATAGTCTAGAAAGCTGTAACTCTCAATTTGTTTGACAACAAATTTTGAGCTTGACCCTCTTATGAGGTTCACATAGTCATTAGGAACATACAGTCTTTCTCTCTTCCGTTTTTCTTTTTCTACTATTCCAAAGCTTCGGCACCAGTGACGATGCACTGAACTAAAATCGATAGAAGAACCAGGTGGCTCCTGGAGCAGGCTTATTCTTGCATTAAAATCATGATGAATGCTATCTCCATACGACTCCTTTTCTTATCTATCACCAATGGAAGTCATTAGAATTGCATGGTTCTTGCATAGAAATGTGCGCCTATTTGTTTATATTCGATATATATGAAAATGTCCATTTTGACGAAAAGTGGAGCTGCCTGGTTCTTGCATCCAACCCTTCAATTATAACATCAAGCACGGTAGGATTCGGCCTTGCAGCTCTATATTCGGATGGCGTATGGGCTGATCCCCACCGTCAGGTATCCTAAGCGTCGTCAAATTACACGTGATATCAAAACTAAGGTCCGATAAAATCAGAAAAAGATATACAATTGATCATCTCATTCGAATGATTCGCAGATCAAATACAGGTAGTTAATGTTTGTGTATGAGATAAAATTTAATATTTTATATTCTATTTCATTAATTCATTAAACTCCCTTTGTGTTGGATTACAAAATTTTCTGCGGCTATTTTTACTTGAAATAAACATACGAAGTATGTTTTTATAATCAACATTTGACTGCCGGGTGAGGAGGACTCGGTCAATTGATTATGGCTCACTAAGCCAGCCAGCTAGCCGTACGCTGCAAGCAAGCCGTCCAAATAAAATAATTTAAAATGAATTCCATCACGGAGCAATAATCTAGATTGTTTCTCAAACGTTAAACCGCAGAGGATGAAAAAAATAATCAAATCGGTAGAGAATATATCTTTATCAAAGGAAATGAAAGCTGTAACAAGTTAAAAAAAAAGGAATTAAAATTAATCTATACGAAATAAGTGAAAATAATTGTGTGTAATTTAGTTCTATCATTTTACTAATATATATGATTGTTTAATAATAATAATAATAATAATAATAATAATAATAATAATAATAATAATAATAATAATAATAATAATAATAATAATAATAATAATCGTGCCCTTTACGCAATTACCTGGGGTATTGTCCAAAAACTGCTTCTACCTGTGCATGATGTGTCCGTACGTGGTAGACGAGCTTTTTGCACCTTTTCCTGCATGAGAATCATTCCAATGATTCTCCTACATCATCGTTTGTAACCTGATACGGCCAATGAGGCATCCCAAACTCTATAGAGATGGTGGAATTACTTTTGTATATGGAAGGAATTAAGCCGGCCCAGCGGTTTAGGAGTAGCGGGCCTGGCTCTTACTCGAAGGCCCTGGGTTCGATTTCGCGGCCAAGCCAAGGATTTTTTAAAATTTGGATCATGGGGCTTGTTAGAGGTCCACTCAGCCTACAGTTGAGGAGCTATCTGACGGTGAGACAGCGACCCCGGTCTAGATAGCCAACAATAACGGTAGAGAGGACTCGTCACGCTGACCACGCATCATTTTCTAATCTGCAGGCCTTTGGGCTGAGCAGCAGCCACTCAGTAGGTCAAACCTCATGAGTGCTGTAGCGTCAAGGTTTTTTTTATGAGGATGATCTTTATTTATTTATTTATTTATTTATTTAGTAAGCCTCCAGCGCCGGCCTGTCACCGCTGGATACCCATGTTCAAATCACGCTCACTCAATGTGAGATTTGTGCTGGACAAAGCGGAGGCGGTAGAGGTTTTTCTCCGGGTGCTCCGGTTTTCCCTGTCATCTTTCATTCGAATAACACTCTCCATTTCATTTCATCTGTCAGTCATTAATCATTGCTCCAGAAGAGTGCGGCAGGCTTCGGCAGCCGTCATAGTTCCTAACCTCGCCGCTAGATGGGGCTTGAAACTGGAAACAGGCTAATGTTTTTCATTTAATTTTCATGTATGTGTTTATTTACCTTGCTTCGTTACAACACCTCTGGAAGGTTTTCGGCGGCAATGGGGTAGTAATGGGCTAAGACCGTGAAAGAAGCGGCAGTGGCCTTAATTGGAGGCTCGAACCCACCATTCCCCGAATGCAAGTTTACAGCTATGCCACCCATACCACGCAGCCAACTTGCTTGGTGAATAACCGGCTTGTGAACTGATGTTCTTTAGGACAAAAAAAGTGCATTATAAGTGCGGTACAACACATATTAAAAGGGAATGAGAAATGGACGTGCATACACGAGGCATTACTCTATGTGACCCACTTCACATTTTCACTCCAGCAACTAGGTTTGCAAGCAGTTCTTGTTAATCTCCTGGTACTTAAAAATCAGTTTCTTCATTCTATAGGAAACTACAACAGAGAACCGCCACAATCAGCGACGTAATGCAGTCTTTATTTACTTTGACACAGTACATATACAAAAGACTAGAGAGTGGACGGACGCTCTTGAATATAGCGCAGAACGCTGTTGCCATCAAAGACTCCATAGGAAGGAAAAGAGGGGAAAAATGAATACACAAAAGGTTCACAGAGAAGTATAGAGAAACCAAATTAAATTATGCGGAAGGCAAGCAAAGTGTTAGACAAACTTGGTTACTAGATGAAAGGCTAATGAAGAGTCAGAGAGCGGAAGAGCCCTTAATAACTATGGTAGTGCTGAATGGATGAGCGTTTGTTCTGTTATGCAAGGTTCAAAATACTCTCTCTTTGTGCCAGATATTTCGCAATCATGCGCAGTCATTTTAGAAGACAAAAAGAAAATAAATAAAGCTAAGCTTACCATCCTTATGACCGACATTTGAATCCCGATTACTAAGGTGTGGAATTTCCAAACGGAAAAGTGTCAATCAATCAATCAATCAATCAATCAATCAATCAATCAATACTGATCTGCATTTAGGGCAGTCGCCCAGGTGGCAGATTCCCTATCTATTGCTTTCCTAGCCTTTTCCTAAATGATTTCAAAGAAATTGGAAATTTATTGAACATCTCCCTTGGTAAGTTATTCCAATCCCTAACTCCCCTTCCTATAAACGAATATTTGCCCCAGTTTGTCCTCTTGAATTCCAACTTTATCTTCATATTGTGCTCTTTCCTACTTTTATAAACGCCATTCAAACTTATTCGTCTACTAATGTCATTCCATGCCATCTCTCCGCTGACAGCTCGGAACATACCACTTAGTCGAGCAGCTCTTCTTCTTTCTCTCAATTCTTCCCAACCCAAACATTGCAACATTTTTGCAACGCTACTCTTTTGTCGGAAATCACCCAGAACAAATCGAGCTGTGTCATGAAGAGCACTAGGCCATACTATTGCAGTACTACTCATAAAAATAGTATGACCTTAGTTGCCGTGTGCAGGCATTTTAACCATTAAATGCACATCACTGCATACGTGCAAAGGAGAATTTACTTGCTCACGGTTTCACAAGTATGCATTTACTTCTACCTTGCAGACGAACGCACTAGGTGTCGCTAATGTATTAAAAATAAACAATCTTTTATTTGATGATTTTTCTTGCTGATCAGCCGGAGTGAACTGTAAACGTTAAACGGTTGAAGTAATACAAATATTTTTCTTTTTTAACTCAGAGAATTCCTGAGCAAGGACATTCCTAAGACTGAAGTGTGGCTGTAGCTACAGTAATCGTACATCTTTGCAAACACCGGTACGTAAAACCGTCGCCTACGAGATACAGCAAAGCCTACTAGATACTAGATTATAGCGTAGACAACGGATACAGTAAGTAAAGGGCTCTGCATGCGCGGTCTATTCAAGCACTAAATTGGCAGAGTAGCAGCAGTTCAAATAGCGCCGCCAGATGTCAGGCTACCCCTCCATTCCTTAGCACGATTCTAATTGGCATTACGAGAATAACTTGCATATAAAAGCACATTACAACGATAAATAATTGCGTTTTGACCAGAAAAGTGATATTTCTATGATGTTTAATGAAGAAAAATATAAATGTTATCACACTGTTCTTGCACGTGCCAGTAAATCTACCGACATGAAGGTGACGTATCTGAGCACCTTCAAATACCATCGGACTGAGCCAAGATCGAACCTGCCAAGTTGGGGTCAGAAGTCCAGCGCCTCAACCGTCTCAGCCACTCAGCTCGTGCGTCTGATTTTAGAAGAAATGTTAAAGTACGACCTTTCAAAATGTTCAGTACATACTACAGATTTCGAGGAAGATTGCCACATGCTATTTTTCTCGACACACCGGCGTGATATAATTCTGAACCATTTTTCTCGTAATTCTGCTGGAAACGCGTGGAAAGAAATTCCGCTACCTTTCTGAAGTTTACTTTTGCAGAATGGTAGACAGCAATAAGCAATTGTTTTCACGCGCAATAAACATCATGCGAATATAATGTTAACAATAAATACTCTCTTGGAATTAAATACAGAAACTCGATATTTATAACTATGCACCAAAAATAATCTTACGTTTAAATAGAAACGAGTTTACTCACTACAAGCTGAATACACAAATCAGCGCCGTATATAACTATTTTTAAGATCTACCTCGCTTAAAAACTCACTAACTGAACTTTTTGCTTTACGGTTCCCATGTATGGAGGGCTAACACGAAGTCTAGCGACGAGTCTGGAACTAGAACGTATTTCACGCTGTGTAAGCTGCCACGCGGAGGCCTTATTACTAGAATAATCACGTAGGCAACGGTAAAACATTCAAGTCTGTCTCTGTCGTGTAGTGGTTAGCGTGATTACCTGCCACCCCGGAGGCCCGGGTTCGATTCCCGCCTCTGCCACGAAATTTGAGTGTTGAAACTGGCTCAACTCAGCCTCGGGAGGTCAAATGAGTAGAGGGGGATTCGATTCCCTCCTCAGCCATCCTCGAAGTGGCCACGGCCGCTTCCACCCCTTTTCTTGTCTATCCCTTCCAATCTTCCCATCTCCCACAAGGTCCCTGTTCAGTATAGCAGGTGAAGCCGCCTGGGCGAGGTACTGGTTCTCCTCCACAGTTTTATACTCCCTACCCAAAGTCTCCCGCTCCAGGACACTGATCTTGGGACGGTAGAGGTGGGATCCCTCGCTGATTCCACGGAAAACCACTAGTATTACACTAATTTCTATAAATATATTCACAACATGACTATGCTTTATTGCAGGCATTTTAATGGCTTTGCCATTTGTACCTTCATTAATTGATACACTAATTTACTATCATATTCTATTTTCCTGTAAATATAAGATATTTATACCCAATCGGGACGATTTTATATTCATGCGTTTATATTCATGTCCCCATAATTAAATTCACTCATTTTTTACACAAAATATGAAGCTATTTGCAGTTCTATAATCGTTTACTTAAATCTTTAAATTGATGATGAATGTTTAAGTCGGGTATTGGCTATTCGTGTCCTTGTATTTGACTTACGGTTCTCCTTGATTGCAAAATGCTGCTCTCCAATAGAGATACCCCGGAAAGGATATGAATAATTACTTGGAAATTGTTCCGTTCACTGCATTTGGAAAAGAGATCAATTATTACTGATATTTTTAGGCGACACTGCAATGTTACTCTATAATTTATAGTTGCATATCACCAGGACTAGAGAAATTGAGAACCTCATTGGAAGGTCACCTACTACCCACTAATTTTCAGACATCTGAGCAACATTATCCGGACGTTCTTGGAAACTATTCTTCTTCTTGATGTTATCCATCTTGTTACAAGAATTCTAGAATTACAAGAAACAGACAGACATCATCCATGCCAATTTAGAAAGAGATATATTTCAGTATTTCTAATAAGGCATAGCCCTGTTGGATCCATAAAATCTGTCTATTGAATCTACTGTGTACCCTGGTACGAATTTCAACAAGAACAACAAAGGTGAAAATATTATTACTTCCCTCACATATGAGGTCGCGGATGTAATCAATATTGCGTGTACCGTGCTGAGTGGTTCAGACGATTGTGACACTGGCCTTCTGATCCCAGCATGGTAGGTTCGATCCTTGCTCAGTCCAGTAGCATTTGAAGGTGTTCAAATACGTCAGCCTCGTGACGGCAGATTTAATGGCACGTAAAAAGAACTCCTGCGGGACTGAATTCCGGTACTTCGGCGTCTCCTAAAACCGTAAAAGTAGTTAGTGGGAGGTAAAGCCAATAACATTATTATTATTATTATTATTATTATTATTATTATTATTATTATTATTATCACTACGTATTTCTGTAGATGTTGATATTGTGCTGTGTTGTCCTATTATGAAGAGGAGAGTGTTGGGACAAATCAAAACACCCAGTCCCCGAGCAAGACTATAATCAGGCGCGTTTAATTTCCCCGACCCGGCCGGGAATCAAAGCCGGGATTCTCTGAATCGAAAGCCTCATCGCTGACTATTCAGCCATGAAGTCGGATAATAATAATAATAATAATAATAATAATAATAATAATAATAATAATTCTGACTCATAAGTTGAACGCTCAGCGATGAGGCCTTCGGTTCAGAGGGTCCCGGGTTCGATTCCTAGCGGGTCGGGAATTTTAATCGCGTTTGTTTAATCCTTCTGGCTCGGGGACTGGGTTTTTGTGTCTGTAGCAACACTTTTCTCTTAATATTCAGACAACACACTACACTACCAACCACCACAGAAACACGCAATAGTGATTACGTCCCCCCATATAAGTTTGGCGTCAGGAAGGGTAACCGGACGTAAAACAGGGCCAAATCCACATGTGCTATAGGCTACAGTTCGCACCCGCGTCCCCACAGACGTAGGAAAAGTGGTAGAAGAAGACAAAGAAGAATAACAAGAACGTCAACAATAGCACTAGAAACAATAATGACAAGATTAGCAATCAGCTACGAAAAATGACCCGAATTCAAACTTAGCCAGGAAAGGGTGTTATAGGCTACCAGTCCAGAGCAAAGCAAAGCCAAGTCTGTACAGTTCATGTAGGCCTTTGGAGGACAGGAAAGTATATGCTTTCTCTATCCGTAACTTCGGTAGGCCCTACTAAATGGATAGAGTGTTTATCCCTATGTCCGCCCGTCTTTTTTTCCTCAAGAATTAACCATGTGCTTGTCTAAAAGTGGAGATCTCATTTCTAACTTTTGGACTTCCGGAAGCGAGCACGCCCTTAACGGCTCGGCTAGGCTGCCCCAGTAAGGTAGTACACTAAAGAAAATTAGTGCACGTTTCGGCTCTGGTGGTAAGGCACTGCAGTGAGTGCCAAGCAGCACCGATAAGCGAGAGTCGATCAAGTCCTGAACCTGTTATATGGTTTAAAGAAGGAAGGAACCAACCCACATGTAAGAGGAGTCGGAGCAATCCCATCCCACGATATTCTTGTGTGTAATGAGACACCTCCCCTCTCCCACTTCTGTCCACCTGTTGCTCCACTAGAATGCTCGCAACACACGCACTTCCTCTCAAAGAAGAGCACAGGAAAGACAGACTACTTAGCTACATTGGACGAGGAGAACCACTGCTTTAAACAGACATAATGACGACCAACGGTTCCATTTCACTGGTTTTCTTTAAGGCATAATCGCTAAGGACGATTAGTTACTCCGTTACAAGTTGGATGTTACATAAGACATCTGTGGTCATTATCAGTACAATTAGACACACACTGTTGCCTCTATGCATGCTCAGTCCTCAGCCTCAATGCAGGTTGAATTCCCAACAGCTCCACCATCAGCTGTCATAAATAACCTACCGGGCGAGTTGGCCATGTGGTTAGGAACGCGCAGCTGTGAGCTTGCATCCGGGAGACAGTGGGTTCGAACCCCACTGTCGGCAGCTCTGAAGATGGTTTTCCGTGGTTTCCCATTTTCACACCAGGCAAATACTGGGCCACGGCCGCTTCCTTCCCATTCCTAGGTCTTTCCTATCCCATCGTCGCCATAAGACCTATCTGTGTCGGTGTTCAGAAATGAAAGTGCTAAAGGCTGTAAAACCTCCAAGGAACGAGTAACAGTTATGTTGTGCGAGTATGTCTGCTAAAAAGAAAAGACTGTTAGCGATTGGGAAAAGTAAGAACCCACGTTGCTTTAAAGGCATCAGTAAGTTTCCAGTTGACTCTCATTCGAACTCTAATGCATGGATGACTGACCTATTGGCTACTGAAGTTGGATAATAGGCTGGACCGTAACATAGTTTAGGTGATTGACAACTGTGCAGCACACATTGTGACTTGTGAACTCGAGAACATCAATGTGGTTTTCATACCGGCGAATACGACTTCATTAATTCAACCATGCGATTAAGGGATCATTCACACTACGAAAGCGTACTATCGCCATGAAATGCGCGCAGGAATCTTAGAAAACAGAGGGCTCACATAAAACTAGTGCCAACCCCCTTGCCAAAACAGGCGGTCTTCTCGATGCCCTGCATCTTCTAGTCATGTCATGGGATATTGTCTCAGCACATATATAAGGAACTGTCTCTGACATGGAGGATTTTTAAGAGAGTTACCAGAAGTAGAAGAGAATGTAGAACTTTGTCCAACAGACTTGACGGAAGATGAATTTCAGGAATGGGTGAACATAGATGAGGCCATCATTACTGATGCGAAACAGACAGAAGACGACATATCTGAGGCATTTACTTCCGCAGAATTAGATATGAGAAGTAAAGAGCACGGAGCAGAAGATAGTGATACTGATGATGACGACGTTGCCGAAACTTCCCGAACGCCAAAGAATGCTGAAATGCGACAGGCGCTAGATACCTTGCGACGAGGTGTTCACCGGGAGACTTGGCCATGCGCGTAGAGGCGCGCGGCTGTGAGCCTTCATCCGGGAGATAGTAGGTTCGAATCCCACTATCGGCAGCCCTGAAAATGGTTTTCCGTGGTTTTCCATTTTCACACCAGGCAAATGCTGGGGCTGTACCTTAATTAAGGCCACGGCCGCTTCCTTCCAACTCCTAAGCCTTTCCTATCCCATCGTCGCCATAAGACCTATCTGTGTCGGAGTGACGTAAAGCCCCTAACAAAAAAAAACGAGGTGTTCAGCCTAAGTCAGTGGACTTCCAAAAACATTATGAATATGAAAGATTAATTAATGGACTTTTGAGAGACAACCAGAAGCAAACAACAATTAGAGACTAGTTTGTGTGTTTGAGTCATCAGTCCATAGACTGGTTTGATGCAGCTCTCCATGCCACCCTATCCTGTGCTAACCTTTTCATTTCTACGTAACTATTGCATCCTACATCTGCTCTAATCTGTTTGTCATATTCATACCTTGGTCTACCCCTACCGTTCTTGCCACCTACACTTCCTTCAAAAACCAACTGAACAAGTCCTGGGTGTCTTAAGATGTGTCCTATCATTCTATCTCTTCTTCTCGTCAAATTTAGCCAAATCGATCTCCTCTCACCAATTCGATTCAGTATCTCTTCATTCGTGATTCGATCTATCCATCTCACCTTCAGCATTCTTCTGTAACACCACATTTCAAAAGCTTCTATTCTCTTTCTTTCTGAGCTAGTTATCGTCCATGTTTCACTTCCATACAATGCTACGCTCCACACAAAAGTCTTCAAAAACATCTTTCTAATTCCGATATCAATGTTTGAAGTGAGCAAATTTCTTTTCTTAAGAAAGCTCTTCCTTGCTTGTGCTAGTCTGCATTTTATGTCCTCCTTACTTCTGCCATCGTTAGTTATTTTACTACCCAAGTAACAATATTCATCTACTTCCTTTAAGACTTCGTTTCCTAATCTAATATTTCCTACATCACCTGCCTTCGTTCGACTGCACTCCATTACTTTTGTTTTGGACTTCTGATAACAGTTAACTGTATACCAGTGCTGTGTACCGGTATATGTTTCATTGTAGTGCATGTAGGTTATGAATAAATACAGTAGGCTACCTATGAATTTTTATTTTTCGGCTACTGTTATCAATCGGTTAATGTTATCAAATTATCTGCGTCCCAGAATGATCATAATAAGCGGCGTCCACTGTATTTAGAATGGCTCGTGTCAGCAGTGGGCCTGAGGACATGCAGCTAGCTAACTATGCACCACGAGCATCATGTCGCTGGATCACGAAAACAGCAGAACCCTGTTTCAAGAACATTATGGTGGCTTTACATGCGATACCTTATATGAAAATTGAAGCGATTTTTTTCTACACTTTTTTCAGTATCAAGTGCTTTACTTCGCGTGTATTTCCAGGTAGAATGTAATAACTCTATAAGAATTTTGTGAAAGACTTACTAGGAGCCGATACGATCAATAGGACTGAGCGACAGAAGCCATTATCGGGTGAAATAACCAGTAAGTGAAGAATGTCGAGGTCAAAGACCTCGCAACCGCAGAACGAGGCTGTCAATCTCAGTCAACGATTCCCTTAGAATACCATTAACTTGCCAGTCTACACTCAATTCGACACTGTACAGACAGACAGATAGGAAGTATTTTACAACCGAAGGAAGGAGTTTTATCTCACTCTTCTCTGTCTCTCATACACACCACAGAAACATACGCGCAAGCGAATAAATCCAAGATCAATACGAATGCTATTTCACTCATCCAAGGGAATAGCAAGATAAGTCAACAAATTATTCTTAGGGGGGGAGCATTTTTTCGTTTTTAAACAATGCGAAGTCACCAAATGTTGTCAAACCATTCCGCGTTATATGGAACAGCTGTTTAAAGAATGGTTTTAGTTGGATTTTGTTTAATTCAAAATATGAATGGAGTATCTGCTTTGGACCGTGAGTGAAAGTGACTTATACTGACCAGGCATTATTTTCTGTAGCCGGCCCCGCGGTGTAGGGGTACCGTGCCGGCCTTTTACCCGGAGGTCCCGGATTCGATTCCCGGCCAGGTTAGGGATTTTTACCTGGATCTGAGGGCTGGTTCGAGGTCCACTCAGCCTACGTGATTACACTTGAGGAGCTATCTGACGGTGAGATGGCGGCCCAGGTCTAGAGAGTCAAGAATAACAGCCGCGAGGATTCGTCGTGCTGACCACGCGACACTTCGTAATCTGCAGGCCTTCGGGCTGAGCAGCGGTCGCTTGGTAGGCCAAGGCCCTCCGAGGCTGTTGCACCATGGGGTTTGGTTTGGTTTAGTGTTATTATTTTCTGCACAACAATTATGCTATGACTTTTGCATAAACATTAGGGGTTCGGCGCATCAGAACCCCTAGAATTTATGTTATGCACTGGAAACCGTTTCGAAAGATAACAGGAGTGATATAACAGGACAGCGTGACCTAGACGACACTTGCTAATAACCAAATTGGTTTGTATTCTAACCTATTATTGGAAAAAATCCGGAGACTTTTTTATAATTGTATAACCTTCAGTGGTGCTATACGACGATCCAACCAGCCTTAGGTTCATAACTTGACAGACAATAAGTAGATTTTTTTTCAACAGACGAGTATTTCTCAAAGTTGATGACAAAGTCCGTCATAGGATCTTTCTGGCCGGTAATTAGGTAGCGATAAGAAGAATATCTGTCAGTATCTTACACATTGTGTTACATTTCAGTTCTCTGAAGCACCAAACAATACCGTTGCCGTTATGAGGAGGTGATTGCAAGCTCCCACGATTATGTTCTAGATTGAACTTACGACACAGTGAGTCAGTCTATTGAGCTGACGTCACGCCCACATGGAACCTTTCACTATAACGGGGAAACACCTGGCTTGAGTCACCTTCCTTTAACATTTTACTTTACCTCTTATTATTTTCTACCTGAACTCATTTTGCAGGGCATTGTTTTCTCTTCCCGAATCGCTCTAGAATCACCAAATGTGTCACTACACTGGAAACCGTTTTAAAAGATACCAGGAGCGATTTAACAGGACAGAAGAAAAACCGAGTTAGTTCAGAATTTTCTAGTTTTAGATGACAGTGCCATCTGTTAGTATCATCCTTCAACTAAGCCGCGAACGTGTTAAGTAGCATACTACTATTATAATACACAGGAAACGGATGAAATATTTCGCAGATACTCGGTAGAATATACATAGAAACAGGACTTATCCTCCAAACAGGGTTTACATGTGCCCAGAATGTAAATAGTCAATTCACAGAATTCATTTGATGGACCGTAGAAGGGGGGGGGGGGAGGGGCTAGAACTCTGATTTGTTTTCCAAACTGTTAAAAAAAACTGTTCAAAAATGAAAGTAATCAAACTCTACTGGAACGAAACGCTGGTATTTCGCAACTGAAAAGGCCTAGAGAGCTTCATTACTATTGTATTCGCAAGTGGCAAAATATGGGTACTTTCGACTTCTAGTACCGCTATGGATTCCTACACACAGGCACAAATTGTCGCCGTTGCTACAAAACCTCGTAACTCGGACAGTGACCGTTGAAATCGAGGTGTTGAGTGTTCTGAATAAACAATAACTATTTAATCGTCTGCGGTACCTCATGCTGCAGTGAATATCGATTTTTGCGATAATGCCAAAGAAAAAATAACACGAATGTAGTCGCATGTTTCTGTTCTCGTAAATTGGACGTACGAGTTTTGATACTTTAATGCCTTAAGACAAAACCTCATAAATTCATGACTTGTGCATTAAGTCGGTCACAAAATCTCAAAATGACCTGAAAAGGAATTAATGCCGTTGATTTCTTTTATATAATTTTCAATGTGTAATTATTTGCATCATAATGTAGTTTTACGTTGTATATGTACATTTTCTTCTTTCGCTTTGGCTGACTGTGGACCATGTTAATTCGAATTCAGTTTCATCTCTTTCTGGGCTTTAATAATCCTCGCCCAGTCCTCCTTTCACTCTGCAATCTCCTCCTTTCTTCTGTTCGCGGCGCTTGGGTACGAGATCTAACATTTTTACTTGAAACCTTGATCCTCGACTTGTAAGCATCCCTGTTGCTGATTTCCGTTCATTGTATTCCCATTTCTTGCAGGTCCTTCTTCACCTCCTGATACCAGCGGACCGTAGTTTTCCTGATATCAAAAAAATCTTATTATCTGATCCGTCAGTCTTCCTGGGTTCATTTTGTAGATATGTCCGAAGAACACGGTCTTCCTCTTCCGGATGGTATCCGAGATCTTTTCCACACTTCTTGATGTCCTTTCATTTTGTATGACCCATCCTCTGTTCTTTGGTGTCCCAGTATCTTCCTCAGAATCTTTCTCTCCACTAGTTCCATCTTCCTGACCAATTCTGTTTTTATCAGGTTCAAACATTCAGCAGCATATAAAGCCTCCGGACGGATCACTGTCTGGTAGTGTCTAACTTTTGCATTGATCGAGATCTTCTTGTTGTAAGTGTTCATAGTTAGTTTATATGCCAAGTTCATTCATCTTGTTCATTCTCCATAACAGTGCCTCTCTTTCCGACAGATTATTCTTACCGAAAAGTTACATTCTACCAATATTTTTATCCTTCCTGAAATCATTAGATTTCCTGAGATACGAGGCTTTAGATTAACAGTGACGAAATGTCTCTTATAAAACTACATAAATCTTGAACAAAATTGGCAGGCTGTAAAAAATCACGCAGACTTGAAAGCCGAAATGTATAGTTGGTAGGGAAGAACGAAGATGTTTCAAGATGACTTTCTTGGAAGTATGAACATTGGAAATAATTTTTCCATATTTCTTCTTCTTCTTCTTCTTCTTCTTCTTATTTATTATTCATCGTTACGGCCGTCCGCCTCCGTAGCGTAAAGGTTAGCGTTATTAGCTGCCGTCTTCGGGGGCCCGGGTTCGATTTCTGGTGCCGCCAGAAATTTAAAACTGGCAAAAACGGCTGCACCACCTCAGGATGAGGACACGAGTTTACCTTGTCCGACTCCATGGCTAAATGGTTAGCGTCCCGGGTTCAATTCCTGACCGGGTCGGGGATTTTAACCTTCATTGCTTAATTCCAATGGCTCGGGGGCTGGGTGTTTGTGCTCTCCCCAACATCCCTGCAACTCACACACCACACATAACACTATCCTCCACCACAATAACACGCAGTTTCCTACACATGGCAGATGCAGCCCACCCTCATCGGAGGGTCTGTCTTACAAGGTCTGCACTCGGCTAGAAAAATAGCCGCACGAAATTTAAAAAAATCTTTATGGACACTAAGGACCGCGAGGTCTCAACTGTTTGTCTTCTTCTGGGTCCACAAGGTTTTCATCCTTTCGGAGTGTGCTTTCTTTCATGGATCAGAATAGACATGCATCAGTCGAGTCGAGACTTCTTCTTGGTGAACCTGTCTAAGTTTGTGTTTGAGTGGGGCTGGGAGTTGAATGACTGTTTCTGAGATATCATATGTTAAAAGATCTTATCGATCTCCACCAATGAAGGAGGAATCATTTTGAGACTTCTGAAGTAGGTTAACAAACGTTTACAGATTCTTTCCGCTGGTAATCTGAAGAGGTGAGCGTAAAATGTTATCCTTATTTTCCGGATTACGCTTGATATCTTTTAAGTGTGGGTGCATATTTTTAAGTTACTCCGAAGACTGTAAAGACCATCTTTGAGACTGGAACCAAGAATTTTTCGAATAATCCTCCTTTCCTTAATTACCAATTTTTCAAGCAGGCTATGTTAGACATTCTGCTGCATATAATGCTTCAGGTCTAATTATTATTATTATTATTATTATTATTATTATTATTATTATTATTATTATTATTATTATTATTATTATTATTATGTCCAGCTGCATGGCTAAATGGTTAGCGTGCTGGCCTTTGATCACAGGGGTTCCGGGTATGATTCTCAGCAGGGTCGGGAATTTTAACCATCATTGGTTAATTTCCCTGGCACGGGGGCTGGGTGTATGTGTTGTCTTCATCGTCATTTCATCCTCATCACGACGCGCAGGTCGCCTACGGTAGTCACATCAAAAGACCTGCACCTGGCGAGCCGAACCCGTCCTGGGATCTCCCGGCACCAAAAGCCATACGCCATTTCATTTTTTCATTATTATTATTATTATTATTATTATTATTATTATTATTATTATTATTATTATTATTATTATTATTATTATTATTATTAGGAACGTTAGTTGTATGAAATATCCCGTGAGCTTCCCTTTCCAAGAAGTACATCACGTCAGAAAGAAATAAGAGAACGTGAGGAAGGCACAAGAAATATTATGTTTCAGGTCAAGGGGGTTAGAAGCGGGATTACATAATACATTTGCAGACCACAGATGTAAATCCATGTTCAAGATTAAAAATTAAGTTAATTATGACAACAGCAGCGAAGAAAAAAATGCTCGTGAAGTTATACGAGCCGAGCTGATGTATTTTAAAAGACCACCTTTTCTACCCCTCAATCCACTACTCAACCTTTCCGAGAGCCAAATCCTGGCTGCGTTACTGCTTGAAGACGTCCTTTCTATGTGTGTATTGATCTGAAGCTGTCGCAGTGCGGCTTATGATATACGATTTATGAGAAAGTGAGTGAGAAAGTAACAGCGATTCATATCAATGCCAGAAAAGTAGCAACATTACCTAAGTTCTGAATTATATCGTGAATTTTTCTCACCCTACCTGCGAAGTTCGAACTCAACTTTCTGTTTTGCGCGCGCTCTTAACGGTGGGCTCAGTGGCCTGTAATGGATTTCCGTACGATTAACTCCCCTTTCCATCTTTTAATTGGAGTTCATGTTTACGTACGTTTAAGGGAAGAGCGAGGAACTGTAGATCCTAGCGAGAGACTGATTCATAGAATTCTCCCTTTTTTTTCACTTGCTGACTGTCATAATTACGGGTATTAAGTCACACATTCGGTGACATATTAAGACATCTACCACAAAAGGTCAGAGCAAGAACAATTTTTGTCTTCGATCTCTGGTTAACGTTGCTAATTAAATCTTAATAGATGATCGATGTCCGACTCGTTGGCTGAACGGTCAGTGAACTGGCCTTCGGCTCAGAGGGTCCCGGGTTCGATTCCCGACCGGGTCGGGGATTTTAACCTTAATTGGTGAATTCCAACGGCACGGGGGCTGGGTGTATGTGCTGTCTTCATCATTTCATTCTCATCACGACGCGCAGGTCGCCTACAGGTGTCAAATAGAAAGACCTGCACCTGGCGAGCCGAACCCGTCCTGGGATATCCCGGCACTAAAAAAAATGCATTTCATTTAATTTCATTTCAGCAACGATGGGCCCCCAAGCAGCCATCGAACTGAGTACTAATATACAAAGGTCAATGGGTTAACAATGATTTCATCAGGTAAACGGCAGTTAGGTATACGGCTGACAAATTAACTGTAGTCTTAATAAGTCAAGATACGGTATTTCACTGGGGACAAAATGGCTTTTTTGCTAGATCATACGGCGACGACGGGGTAGGAAAGGCCTAGGAGTTGGAAAGAAGCGGCCGTGGCCTAAATTAAGGCATAGCCTGGTGTGAAAATGATAAACAATGGAAAACCATCTTCAGGGCTGCCGACTGTGGGATTCGAACCCACTATCTCCCGGATGCAAGCTCACAGCCGCGTGCCCCTGACCGCACGGCCAACTCGCCCGGTGGGACAAAATAGGACACCACGGAAAGCCATCTTCAAGGCTCCAAGACTAGTGTTCGAGTCCGCAATCCTCTGAATCCAAACTCTGTTCGAATCAATGAGGCAATCGAATAGTGAATTTTTCCATTCGATTATTTTTTCGATTATTCATTCGAGCTGCATTCGAATGAATGAGGCAATTGAATATTTGAATGCTTTCGAAATAATCAAATTAAAAGTGATGTTATTAAGACAGTTAATTCACTCATTTAGTTTCAACAGTCGGAGAAACGTTTAGAAAAAGGCGTATTTCTATTTTTCATATTCTTTCGTATGAGATCATCTGTCGCTTATATCAATCGATTATCCAATTACTACGTACCCCCCAGGTCTGGGCCCCCCTCTAGAAACTGTCATATGGGCGCCCATGTCTACCGGGCACACATAAATCGAAAAATAATTGATTCATGACACATCCGAATATTCTGTCTGTTAGGTCATCAGCCCAGAGGCTGGTTGGATCCTCAAATAGCACCACCAAAGGTTATGCGGTTATAAGGAATCCGCAAAAACCAATGGCAGCACCAAAATGAGGCATACTAGGCAAGACGAGGAGTGAGGTAGTTTGCCATTGCTTTCCTCACTGGGTCAGAAAGTGCTATTGCAGCACGACTGACCCTATGAGCAACACCTTCCATAACACTCAGATGCACTAGTCGTGCTCTGAATGCCATTACTCAGCACCACCCATACCCCAGCAGCTTCCATATTGTCACAGCCATGGATGAGACTGGGACTTCGGTGAAAGCTACACTTTACTCTGGCCCATGCCAAGAGATGGATACAAAAGTACTGTATCCATCAAGAAATGGCAGCAGGCAACCGAATATTCTATGTGATACAAATGAATAACATCTGAAACTCATTCGATTATTTTATTCGATTACTTAAATAATCGGATGGAGGTGATTCGATTATGAAAAGTATTCGATTATCCCATCACTACCAGAAGATCATTCTTAGACTATTTTAGGAACACGAAAGGTCAGTTTATAACCCTTGAAATGTAATTAGTTTTCTCAATTCCTCCTTAATTTTCTTAACCGCTTTTTCTATATGAACAATGAAAAAAGACGGGGAAAAACTGTAGCCCTGCCCCACTTCTTTCTGGACCGCTGCTTCATAGCCCTCTCTCTACCCGTCAAAACAATAATCACCACTACCAAGTTTAGGTCATCAGCCAGTTACTTGTCAATATCAGCTTCAAGTACTTCAGCATGAACAGATATTGACAGAACAGGTGGTTCTGTCAGACTTCTTTCGTGCCTTACTTCTGTGACCGCCTGATTACTTGCGATAGCAAGAGCGATGTCTAATCCATCATAGCTTTGAGAGCTCACACAAACTTTCTCACTCACATTTCATAGTCATTCATTTTTCAGCGGCATGCCACATACATAATATATTAAAATCGATATTCGTATACAGTTCACTTCATCGTCACAGAACGAAAATATAAATATGTAAAACGTATAGAGAATTAAGTTATGGCATTTAATCACTTGATTACCTATATCTAGACATACATTTTTAAAAAAATATTATAATATGAATAATAAACAATTTAACATCTTTCAAACACCACTACTATACAGCGACAACCTGGTATCTATTAGCTGCTTATAAAATTTACTACGTCTACTGTAACCGGAGTTGCCAAATCGTCCACTACACTCCATTCCCTTACTGACGAAAGTGTGGAGGAAAGTGGTTTGGCAACTTCTCCACACCAGACAAGGACCAGTTGCAACTCGCTAACTCAGCAGGGTGTGATTGACTGCTGGCTTCCAGCTCACTTCCAGAACTGAGGCTGTCATGTTTTGTCCCCAAGTATACGATTACTGAAAGGTAAATTAAAGTACTAGATTATATTTAGAGATTAACTTAAAACAATAGAAGTGATGTTTTTATTTACTACCTAGGTACATGTATTAACATTTTCGGTTCTGTCAAAAATTAAATGACATGTTTGTGGGATGGGAACCGACTGTAGTCCGAGTCCAGTATCGCCGTTTAGAAGACATTCGTGTTTTATCCCTACTTTGCGCCATCCCAGACGTGATTTTCGAGGAACTTCTGATCAATGAAAAAAGTAACAGGAAACGAACTCGCTCATCAATTCCCGATTACACCTCTTCAGTGCCATCCCGGCTTTCTATGACAGCTGATGGTGGAACCGTTGGGCATCCAAGCAGCCTTCAAAATGAGAATTCTATGGCTTTGGTTATTATTATTTTAATCTGTCACTGTTATTCCAATTTCACTGTTATATTCTGTATTGAGTTTTTCTTGCTCATTTTTATCTTCACTATTTATATACTGTTGAACTTCGATATCTCGAACCTCCATTACTCGAATTTTCAGTATCTCGAAGTAAATTAAATTTCCCGGCCGTTTGTCCTATTTTTCACATGTATTTATTTCTCTATTACTTGCATCCGGGATATAGTGGGTTCGAATCCCACTGTCGGCAGCCCTGAAGATGGTTTTCCGTGGTTTCCCATTTTCACACCAGGCAAATGCAGGGGCTGTACCGTAATTAAGGCTACGGCCGCTTCCTTCTAACTCCTAGGCCTTTCCTATTCCACCATCGCCATAAGACCTATCTGTGTCGGTGCGACGTAAAACAACTAGAAAAAAAAGTGTCTATTACTCGAAATTCAGTTACACAAATTTCTCGATTTCTTGAAGCAAACTGCAATTTTGTGCAACATTAACTGTGAATAGGGATGTACTGAAACACTACCGATAGATGTCTCACGTGTAGTACCCGGTATATGCGCTTGTCGATCGTCATTTATTTATATGTGTTTTTAATGGAAGTTACCTAGTTAAATGCTAAAGTTCAAGATTCAATATATCGTTACGACAACAAAGACGACAAAAGAATTGTGATGCCTGACTATTGCTGTGCCCCAGTACCCCAAAATCAAGGTCGACCGAATTCATACCATCAATTTCCTAAGCAAGATGCTTTCCGTAAAAAGTGGTTGCATACGATTCCTAGGCAGGACCTACGTAATAAAAATATGACTCCTAATATCAAAGTCTGCTCGAAACATTTTACAGTTGAAGATTATGTCATTACTGAAACTGGTAAGTAAGCCAATGATTACTAATTAAGAAATAATTATATAATAAGGTAGTACATTCTGAAAAGTTAATATGACCTATTTCAATAATTTTAGGCGAAAGACGAAGACTTTAAGAGAACGCTGTACCTTCGATATTTGCATGGAGTGGCACAGGTACCTTGGAAATAACTCAGAGAGCAAGAAGATATAGAAGTGGGAAAACAGCCATAACACCGTGTGCGGTACGGTACCCTGAATCACACAGTGACCTATAATTTGACACTGCAGCACCATCAATTTCAGACTTCCTGAACAGGAAATAACTCATTACTTCCAAATTTGAAATGTTTTTACCGGTATTTGTCTTATGGTCCGAAACAAGATCCTGAAACTCGTGCGCTACACGGAAATTAAGTTCAGTTGTACTGGATGTAGCCCCAGGCACTTCTGTCATACCATACCGACAAAGAAAAGAAATATTAGGAATGTTTTCAAAATGCTATCTGTACTTTAATAATTCAATCTTAACAAAAACGCTAAAAGAAGGAGTTGCTGCATTTATTCCTTACTGGTACCTTTCAATCAACTCTTGCATTTTTCCGGATATTTTTTCGCCCCTTTTCTTCAATTCTGCTTCCAAATCCGCAATCGTCATTGCACCTATAACATTTCCCGTCTTGTTGAAAACATTAGCAGAATATGGTAACTCCATTTTAATGCATTTAAAGCAAAAGTTTCGTTTCGATGATCGCAGATGTAGGAATACACCACATAAGTCTCATGTAAAACAATCGAGCAGCGGAAAGCGCATACCGGGTATTACTATTACGCTGCCTAGCGGACAAGTTTTGCGTGATATATCCCTATTAATCAACGGTCACGTACGAAAGCAACCCATGAAGTCGCGCGGATGACAAGATCCATTTACGAATCTCGGCTGCGTAGTATTGACGAGATGTTTCAACGTGAAGGGAGGTAAGGTTAACGGAAGCTAACAGAAGAGACTAAGAGACTTTTTCCAAAGGTGTTAACGGAGATATGTTACTGTTTTCGCTACTATATGTACTGTAACTTGTCTTCTAATGAATGCTATTTGCTTTACGTCGCACCGATACAGATAGGTCTTATGGCGACGATGGGATAGGACAGGCCTAGGAATTGGAAGGAAGCGGCCGTGGCATTAATTAAGGTACAGCCCCGGAATTTGCCTGGTGTGAAAATGGGAAACCACGGAAAACCATCTTCAGGGCTGCCGAAAGTGGGGCTCGAACCTACTATCTCCCGATTACTCGGTACTGGTCGCACTTAAGCAACTTGTCTTCTAAAAAAGTTACTATAATGAGAGTTATAATTAAAGTGATGCCGTAAAATAGAGTTTGTATATTTTTAATTACTGTTGAAAATAGTGTATTTAGTATAAGCCCGTAGGCATATATGATTCAATTATGTGTTACACATGCTAAAAAACGGTATTCTTTATATCTCGAAATTTCGATGCCTCGAAATAAAATTTAGTTCCCGAGGTGATTCGAGATATCGAGGTTCTACTGTAGTTTTATTGTCATAGTTCTGACTATGGTCGCCTGCCGCGCATGCGCATATCTCAAGTCTCAAGGCCTGACAATAAACATCTCTCCATCCGCAGTCTCTCTTGTGAATTGAGGTGCTGTCGTAAAGTTTCAACGTGCTAGTCCAATTGTGCCTTAGTTACACATTCACTGTATGTACTGGATAATGAACCGTTTGATAAGAAATATGCACTGATTCAGAGAGATCGCATTGTCTTTCACGACTGATGTTTGTAGCTATCTGTTATTCGTGCAGTACCTACAAGCTGCCGCGATTTCTCCTCAGACGTAGATAATATCTACAGTCTCAAGTCTGTTGAGACCTCTGTGGCGGCCATGAGGCAACAGTTGATTCTATCTCTGTTTCAACTAACATGTGCTACGTTCACGTTCTATATCCCTCCTGTCCGAACTCCCTTGACCAACGTTTTTTCTCTTCCAAAACTTGCAGGGTATTATGTTTACCAAATCCAATCTTTCATTTCCCCGCCTTTCATCATAGCCTTTCCTTTTTTTTTTTTTTTTTTTTGCAAGTTGCTTTACGTCGCACCGACACAGATAGGTCTTACGGCGACGAGGGGACAAGAATGGGCTAGAAGTGGGGGAAGGAAGCGGCCGTGGCCTTAATTAAGGTACAGCCCCAGCATTTGCCTGGTGTGAAAATGGGAAACCACGGAAAACCATCTTCAGGGCTGCCGACAGTGGGGTTCGAACCTACTATCTCCCGAATACTGGATACTGGCCGCACTTAAGCGACTGCAGCTATCGAGCTCGGTTTTCCCTTTCTTAAATCGATATCCACAATCTTGGAAAAATCAACTCTTCTTCAGTAGATTAGTTTTATGAGGAGCTGATTATCTCGTCCCTTAAATCTAGTCCTAAGGTCTACGTGAAGAGAGCCTGCTTCTTACCCGGAAGCCACCGGTTCTATTCCCCGAGGATTTTTAGGTCTCTCTGGATCCGAGGGCTAATTCGAGGTCCACTCAGCCCACGTAAGAAAAACTGAGAAACTATCTGACCGTGAAATAGAAGCCAGGGTCTAGAAAACCAAAAATAACGACCAAGATCGTTGACCACGCATCACTTCGTAATCTGCAGTCCTCCGTGTTGAGCAGCGATCGCTTGGTTGGCCAAGGTCCATCAGTGCTGTAAGGCATCGCTCTTGCTTGTTGTATACTGTAAAATTTTGGGCCTTCCTGTAGACATGGGAGCAAATATCAACTGAAGTTACTAATGCTGGAAACCAAGATTTCTGCAATCGAACAGCGGGCATAACAACTTTGGAATGGTTCTCCTCGTTACAAGAAGAGGGAGGAGAAAATTCCTAATTGATTTTACTTGTGGAGCCATTTGTCTTAGCCTTATCCTTGCTACCCCACTCCTAATGGAGAATAATGTCTACTGCCGTATTGACAAAGGCAATCTTATTAGGAAGATGTATTGCGGATAAAGGCAAGCAGGCGAGTCTTTTGTGGGAGAAAACTATATAAATGGCTAGACGAGATTTATCGGTTTACTATTAGTTCATAAACATTGGCATTTTAGTTTTTTAAAAAACTTTTCAGAGTAGATTATCATCCGGATCCCAAGATCGCACGTTCAAACTCAGCGGAGGTAATCAAAGTAATTGAAGTCCATGTCGTACGATTTTGGGATGAAAAATACTTCTGGTGATTCATTTGCTGTTTATTCGATATAATTCAGCCACAGATCGCCCTACAGGGACCCGTTCTTTCTGCGATCTGGTAGAGTAAAACAAAACATCGAAAATGCCATACAGGCAGCTTAAATGGCGCACCCTCGTGTCGGTAGACTTGTCGGCAGTAAAGGAACTCCTGAGCCTGGCTTCATCAAGGAGGGTTAAATATACTCTAATCCTGGGTTTATTCACTTCGGGTTAAATGTACTCAAACCTTGGGTATATTAACTTCGGGTTAAATATACTCAAACCCTGGGTTTATTAACTTCGGGTTAAATATACTCTAACCTTGGGTTTATTAACTTCGAGTTAAATATACTCAAACCCTCGGTATATTAATTTCGGTTTAAATATACTCTAACCCTGGGTTTAATAACTTCGGGTTAAATATACTCAAAGCCTGGGTATATTGACTTCGCGTTAAATATACTCTAACCCTGGGTTTATTAGCTTTGGGTTAAATATACTCTAACCCTAGGTTTATTAACTACTGATTAAATATACTCTAACCCTGGGTTTATTAACTTCGGGTTAAATATACGCAAACCCTGGGTATATTAACTTCAGGTTAAAAATACTCAAACCCTGGGTTTATTAACTTCAGATTCATATTTTAACTCGTTCTTGTGAGTCACGCGTTTCATCAAGCTATATCGGCACATGGTTAACTAACACCGTATTAATCCTCGCCGAAAACAGCTACGTTACCAATCAAGGAGGCTGTGACTGGGAGTTAGAGGTTATGAACACACTTCGTGTGCAATTCTTTTGTTTCTTTTTTGCGCGGTACCGTATTTTGTTTCCTTCCTTTTTCGTTTTCTTTCACACTTCCTTGGTGGTGGTGAAGATGTTTGTTTTAAGGGGAAGTACATCTAGGTAACCATCCTTCACAGTTCTATGGTAGCCTGAATTTTCTTTCGTAATAGGCCTCAGAAGTCCGCTTCTGTGGTGCAGCAGTGAATGTGATTAGCTGTCACCCCCGGAGGACCGAGCTCGATTCCCGGTTCTGCCATGAAATTTGAAAAGTGGTACGAGGACTGGAACGGGATCCACTCAGCCTCTGGAGGTCAACTGAGTAGAGGGGGGTTCGATTTCCACCTCATACATTCTCGAAGTGTTTTTCCGTGGTTTCCCACTTATCCTGCAGGCAATTGCCGGGAAGGTACCTAACTTAAGGTCACGGCCGCTTCCTTCGTTCTTCCTTGTGTATCCCTTCCAATCGTTCCACCCCCCCTCCCCACGAGGCCCCTGTTCAACACAGCAGGTGAGGCCGCCTGAGCGAGGTACTGGACCTCTTCCCCAGTTGTTAAGGTTTAAACCACGTTGATGATACCGGACGCTGAGGGACAAAATAATAGACCTTATGTTCCCTCGGAAACAGAATGTCTCAAACCAAACCAAACCCCAGACTCCATGGTACTACAGCCCTTGAAGGGCCTTGGCCTACCAAGCGACCGCTGCTCAGCCCGAAGGCCTGCAGATTACGAGGTGTCGCGTGGTCAGCACGACGAATTCCCTCGGCCGTTATTCTTGGCTGTCTAGACCGGGCCCGCTATCTCACCGTCAGACAGCTCCTCAATTCTCATCACGTAGGCTGAGTGGACCTCGAACCAGCCCTCAGGTCATGTAAAAAACCCTGACCTGGCCGGGAATCGAACCCGGGACCCCCGGGTAAGAGGCTGGCACGCTACCCCTACACCCCGGGGCCGGTTGTACAGTATGTCTCAAGTGGATTAAAATCAGGCCGATGGATCACAAGACAGTGGAGATAAATTTCTAATGGGCACCGAGGAGAAGAAATTTTCCTTGGCTGTGATCTTGCAAACTATATTCCAGAGGATTTACAATTACTTTTCCATAGGCAGTAATTACCTGCAATGAGAAGGAGAAGCCGAACCAATTACCGGTTCCTATCGACTAGGCTTGTCGGGATGCATGTAAACATTTCTGCAACTGCAGTTAGAGTTTACTGCCTCCTCCCACGTGATGGCTATTGGAATTTAATTTTGACGGGCAGGGAGTGCTGTTTCAACAAGTAGCAGTGTGCGTGACTGCCGGACATTATGCCGGTTCTCTTGATGTTTTATTTCCTACCGCGAGGTCGATAGCTGGGTAAACACAAGAGTTATGTTGACTTATTGAAAGTCTTGGCTTAATATCTTATTAAACAGAGCACAGTCATTTGCTTAAGAGCATGGAGAAGGCACTACGTCCGACGATAACATACCACCACATGTAGTTGAAGACGCGCACGCAAGCAGCGATCGGCTAGTCGCTGAGTGATTGGTTTCGCAGTCCGTGACTGGTAGAGATCTCAGGTTCAGTTCCCTAACCAATGTGCGAATTAAAGAAGGAGAAATCCAGTGGAAAAGCCCCACGATACTTAATGTATATTTCAATGTAGAAATTACATGGGAATGAAATGGAATGGCGGATGGCTTTTAGTGGCGGGAGTGTTCGAGGACAAGTTTGGCTCGCCAGATGCAGGTTTTTTATGGACACCTGTAGGCGACCTGCGCGTTAAAATTCCCGACCCTGCCGGAAATCGAACCTGGGACACCTGTGAACAAAGGCAGCACGCTAACCATTTAACCACGAAGCCGGACTTCAATGTAGTATATATTACAGCATGATCGAAAACAACGTGAAGCGGGTACATGAGAGTTAGAGGGTCGGTCGTACTGACAAATAATTTGGAAAAAAAAAAACCTCGATATATCATTCGCTACTAATTTTATCAGCCGCTGAAGTTAGCCAATCAGATCGCTTCGTGGGCGAATTCAAATGCGCTTTGCGAGGCGGTGAGTTTCAGCCAGTGTCAACGTAGCGCACTTGCTATGACACGATCTTTTCACCTCGGAGGTCCTTGTTCAAATCCCTCCCATGGCGAATTTTATCTTCCATTGATGCCTTCAATCTTAAGTCACATGCAGATAGATAAAACAACGAAGTTGATCACCACTACAGAAAAGAGGAAAACCAAATTCCTTAGCCACACACTAAGAACAAAATTTAATGGTGTATGGCCTCCGGAGAGGCCTGGTGCAGGTCTTTTTCTAGTAGAAGGCCT
The DNA here is from genome assembly GCF_040414725.1 of Anabrus simplex. NCBI lineage: Eukaryota > Metazoa > Arthropoda > Insecta > Orthoptera > Tettigoniidae > Anabrus > Anabrus simplex. The sequence continues at coordinate 120,178,799 of NC_090273.1, read as the reverse complement.
AGTAGGCGACCTGCATATCTATGAAGATGAGGGCCCTACCTAGGATGATTTCTAATGTTGAATACGCCAAACACACCCAGCCCCCGAGCCGTTGGAGTTAACCAATTAAGGTTAAAATCCCCGACCCGGCCGGGAATCGAACACGGGACCCTCTGAACCGAAGGCCAGTACGCTGAGCATTCAGCCAACGAGTCGGACACACTAAGAACAAATTCTTCACGAAAACCGTTAGTTTCGGATTAAAATGCGTATGATGTTTCTTATGCAAAATTTAAAGGATTCATTGTGGACTTCATTTTTCGATAGGGCCAACTATTTACCAATTATTTCTTACTTCTTAAGATCTGTCTCTTCATTCGTGATTCGATCTAACCCTCTCACTTCAACATTATTTTGTAACTCCACATTTTTAGATGCTTCTATTTTTTTTTTCCCCGAGCTAGTTTGTCCATGTTTCACCTCCATACAATGCCACGCTCCAGAAGAAAGTCTTCCAAAACATCTTGCTAATTCCCGTATCAATGTTCTAAGTGAGCAAATTTCTTTTCTTAAGAAAGGCTTGACCATGCGAGTTGGCCGTGCGGCTAGGGGCGCGCAGCTGTGAGCCTGCATTGGGTTCGAACCGCACTGTCGACAGCCCTGAACATGGTTTTCCATGGTTTCCCATTTTCACAAAATGCTGGGGGTGTACCTTAATTCAGGCCACGGTCGCTTCCTTCACATTCCGAGCCCTTTCCCATCGTCGCCATAAGACCTATCTGTGTCGATGCGATGTAAAGCAAATTGTATAAAATAAATAAATAAATAAATAAATAAATAAATAAATAAATAAATAAATAAATAAATAAATAAATAAATAAATAAATAAATAACAGAAGTATGGCAATTAAGATCTAATTATGAAATATACAGGAACGTAGCTAACATAGCAGCATGAGAAAAAGGAGTTTGCAATTTTTTGGGACATATTTACAGAACATACGATTCCAGATTAACAAAAAGGATTTTCAAGTACCTTTGGGACAAAAAAGCAACAACTAGCTGGATTCAAGAAGTAAAGATAGATTTCGAAAGAAATAGTTTAAGAGAAGAAGAAACTATGGACAGAAAGATTTTTAGAAAGAGGGTAGTAAGTACGGAAGGATTCCAAGGAAGATTGATCAAAAAACCTGGTGCGAAGTGGTCCGAGGACAAAAAGAAACAGCATAGTGAACGGATGAAATAATATTGGAAGGAACGGAAGAGAAAACAACAAAGTATGAAGAACTGAATTGAAATTGGCACGTGGTCCTTAGCAGGCCTCATCGGAAAGAAGAAGAAAAAGGCCTTCATTGCTTGTGCTAGTCTGCACTTTATGTCCACCTAACTTCTGTCATTGTTAGTTATTCTAGTACCCAAGTAACATAACAGGAAGAATCCTAAGTTATTATAATAGAATTAATAATAATATGTAATGTCACAATAATAATATGTAATCTCACAGTGGCATGTGATGGGTTAAAGTACTTCACTTTGCGGGTTTTGCCAGTGGTTTCTCTTGTTATTTAGTTGAAGTTCCGAAAATATCCCATTTGCTTTACGTCAAAATAGTTTTAAATACAGTTATTTAAGCGTTTCTTTATAAAAGTACATTTTTTCAGACAATGACTATACCTAACCCGGCTCTACCATAAGGAGGGAATATTGAGTTACTGCCATGGCCACTTTTTCTCAGCCAGGAGAGTACAGTACGGTGTTGCGGTTTTCTCTCATCCCATTGCAGGCGTTCTCAGAAGCTGGGCGCGCCACGTCTTACTGCTGTAGCTTATTTATAAGGCTTGTTCAACCGCGCCAGGGAGGAGGGCACAGAATTCTCGGTACGAAACAACGAGAAGCCTGTCAGGTATTTCCTGAAGATAATGACAGAACATTCAACCTATTATAAATTACAATGCAAAATGAACCGAAATGCTTTACAAAATGGAGAGATGTTCAAGTCATTCGCATAGGGCAATACTGACGAGGGATTAATGTAAGTTACGATCGCGGATGCAATTTCAGTTGCGACTTACGTGGACTGGATGGATGATCAAGGCCTGTATTCTCCAACGCGAGTAAAAGCTTTTATCTTCGTGTAAAGCTAAGAAAACCGAGCTCGATAGCTGCAGTCGCTTAAGTGCGGCCAGTATCCAGTATTCGGGAGACAGTAGGTTCGAACCCCACTGTCGGCAGCCCTGAAAATGGTTTTCCGTGGTTTCCCATTTTCACACCAGGCAAATGCTGGGGCTGTACCTTAATTAATGCTACGGCCGCTTCCTTCCCAATCCTAGCCCTTCCCTGTATCATCGTCGCCATAAGACCTATCTGTGTCGGTGCGACGTACAGTATAGCAAAAAAAAAAAAAAAAAGCTAAGAAAACCCAGATAACAGTTACTGTCATTAGAGTGAGACGTCGATATCTCGAAGCACCTAGGGAGCTAAATTTTATTTCGAGTTATCGAAATTTCGAGATATAGAGAATACCTTTTTGATCATGTAATTGAATCATATGTATCTGCGGGCTTATACTGAATAGATTATTTTTTGACAGTATTTAAAAATACACAAACAAACTCTATTTCACGGCACCACTTTAATTATAACACTTATTATAGTAACTTGGTATAATACTGGATAAATACAGTACATACAGTAGTGAAGCAACAAACATTCCTCCGTTAACACCTTTGGGGAAAAAATCCGTTAGTCTCTTCTGTTTGTTACTGTTAATATTTCCTCCCTTCGCGTTGAAACGTCTCGTCAATACCACGCAGCCGGAATTCGTAAATGGAGCTTGTCATCCACGACTTAAGGGGTCGCTTTCGTACGTGACCGCTAATTAATTCACACCCGAGAAACAGCGAGGCTTCGTCGATTTTCCGATCACTAGAAGCTTTAGTTTTTCGTTTCCTGTCATGTTAGCTCCCAGCATCGCTGTAACCCATTCTTTACTTGTTAACTGTTCCTTATAAACCACAAATCCGTATTGCACAGTTAATGTTGTTAAAAAGTCGAGTAACAGGGTATTTCTTGCTTCAAGCGAGGAAATGTTTGCTTCGAGATATCGAGGAATTCGTGTAACCAAAGGACAAAACGGCCAGGAAATTTGAGTATCTTCGAGATACTGAAAATTCAAGTAATGACGGTTCGAGATATCAAGGTTCGACTGTATCCCTGTTTAAAATTTTGCCCTGAGAAAGACTAGCAGGTAAAAAAGGAAATCTAAGATAATAGCCTTTCAAGATGGCAGCCTGTAGACGGTTGGACTATTTAACTGAGAGAGAAAATCAGAATTTCTCGTACAAAGAATGCACTTCTCGAAACCTATGAAGAATTGGAGAGGGGAGCACAGCAAATTGGCCTGGTAGTGAATAACAACAAAACTAAGTTCCTAGTGAGTTCCAGATCTAGTCAACCTCCAAATGCACTTAGGTGTGGAGAAAAGTGTTTTGAAAGGGTACAGGAATTTAGATATCTAGGCTCTCTGATTACTTCACAAAATGAAACAAAAAAGGAAATAAATTCTAGACTGGCTGCAGGAAATCGATGCTATGCTGCCTTAATTCCAACATTAAGAAAGAAACAAATATCCAGGAAAGCTAAGTTGACCATTTATAAGACTGTCATTAGACCCGTGGTTACATATGGAGCTGAGACCTGGGTATTAAATAAAACAGAAGAATATAGGTTAATGACATGGGAAAGAAAGGTATTGAGGAAGATTTTTGGGCCAGTTAAAACTGAACTGGGATGGTGTATTAGATCTAATCAGGAGCTTAGAGACCTGTACCAAGAGCAGGATATAGTATCTTTGATGAAGACTGCTAGAGTGCGTTGGCTAGGACATGTCCATCAAATGGAGACTACAAGAGAACCTAAGAAAGTGCTGGAGGGGCATCCAGGTGGAAGACGATGTAGAGGTAGACCAAGAAAGCGATGGATAGAAGAGGTGGAGGCTGATCTACGTACCATGGGAGTCCGGAGATGGAGGACCAAGGCAATCGACAGAGAGCTTTGGAAGAAGATTGTTGCGGAGACCAGGGTTCTGCAAGGACCGTAGCGTCAAGGAGTAAGTAAGTAAGAGAAAATCAGAGCGATGAGAAATAGAACTACGATTATGCAATCAAACGTCCTAGGTGGATGAAATCCCGCAAGATATGGGGTAATTTATTACCTCTTCGCGAGTAGTCGAGGGTTAAAGCCACGACCGCTACATTCTCAACTGAGTATTTTGAGGATTGAAATAAAATTACTGTAAGTGTGTGATTTCAGTCGAGATCTCTAACTGGAAAACTTAAATATTATGTCGAATTTATTTGCAATACATGACACTGAATTAATGATTCTTTATTACATGATCAGTCGTAATGCTTGGAATAACATGAGCGGAATTAATTACGTTAGGAGGAAGTTGATAGTTAAACAAAAATAAGCAAGTTAATGCAAAATGGGTGTTGTTCTCTTGCGTATGCTTTTATTGTGAGAACGAACCAATAGCTATGTTGTTTATGTTGGAAACAACCTTGGAAATATTCTCCCTAGGATAATCTTCCTAAGATCAATTGAAATGTAGTTGGCAAAACCTCAGATAGCAGTTGGAGCGACACAAGGAAGTTTGCCTTGCAAGTCGGAGAAAAAACCTTGCGAATGTGTTCAAAGGATAAAGAAGAAATTTCCCAGGGCTCCCCGATGCAACTCTTGAAAGAAAAAACACCAGTATAATCTTGAAGATATGCTGTATGTCCTAGAAATCGGGACAGAAAAAGCAGAAGTATGTCTGCCAAGACGATTTCAATACCGTGTGTGAAGAATTTTTCATCCAGAAAACCGAAAGTGAGTATAAGAATCTAAACTTCAGGGTTCAAACAGGTATGAAGTGTAATCGATTTTCATTGTTCTACTTTTTACGACTGCATGAACTCAACGTTATTATGGACGATATCTGTCTGCCTTGAAGTTTTTTTTTTTTGCTATTTGTTTTACGTCGCACCGACAAATATAGGTCTTATGGCGACGATGGGATAGGAAAGGCCTAGGAATGGGAAAGAAGCGGCCGTGGCCTTAATTGAGGTAAAGCCCCAGCATTTGCCTGGTGTGAAAATGGGAAACCACGGAAAACCATATTCAGGGCTACCGACAGTGGGGTTCGAACCAACTATCTCCCGGATGCAAGTTCACAGCTGCGCGCTCCTAACCGCATGGCCAACTCACCCGGTTGCCTTGAAGTTATGGAGGATATCTAGTTTCTGTAAGGCGTGTTTATTAATGGCAATACTACGAATTATTTCAATTGTTTTTTCTTTATTTTTATGACCCTTATTCAGAAACAACATGTCCGGCTCCATGACTAAATGGTTAATGTGCTGGCCTTTGGTCTAGAGAGTCCCGGGCTCGATTCCCGGCAAGGTCGGGGATTTTAACCTTCATTGATTAATTCCAGTGGCTCTGCGGCTGGGTCTTTGTGCTGACCTAATGTTGTCGGGTTCCGAAAAGAACAGGAGTTGACCATGGGAGGTCGGATAGGATAGATGAAAGTGAGGAGCCTGGCACAAGTAGGGAAGTTTTGTGAGGTGATCGGACGATAGTAAAACTGAAGTATGAGAAGGGATTTAATAATATTACATCACAACAGCATATTCCATGCTCCCACTGGACCAGTGGTGAGTGACCTACCATGATCATAGCTAGTTTCACTGTCGGTACCACGTCATACAAGGGGTGATAGAGTTCATGGTGGGGGGGGGGGGCACAACGCCATATCACATGAGGTACTTTGAAGGAAATAAGCTAGATTTAGCGGGGAAAAAGCTACCGCAGGAATATTGTTTTTTTGCCGCTAAACATTGGATTAAGTAAGCTCGATTTAGCGGGGGAAAAGCTACAGCAGGAATATTGTTTTTTTTTTGCCGCTAAACATTGGATTAAATAAGCTAGATTTAGCGGGGGGGGGGAAAGCTACAACAGGAATATTATTTTTTTGGTCGCTAAACGTTGGATTAAATAAGCTAGATTTAGCGGGGGAAAAGCTACAGCGGGAATATCGGTTTTTTTGCCGCTAAAGATTGGATTAAATAAGCTAGATTTAGCGGGGGGGGGGGCAGCTACAACAGGAATATTGCTTTTTTTTTTGGTCGCTAAACGTTGGATTAAATAAGCTAGATTTAGCGGGAAAAAAGCTAAGTTGGCAACACTGAGAATTTCTCCTAGAAGGAGACGAAGAGGCGCAGAGCAGCACCCATAACGCCAAGAGGGCAGGCCAGTCACCCGACCGCCGGGCCCAGAACCGGTTGTAATCTGTGGTTGTAGCCAGGTAGCCGGCGAGCTGGATAGAGCTCATTGGAGAATTCCAATCAGGAGGTGTAGGCAGCATACTGATGCCGCATTACCTACCTAATTACAACGTCTTTTGTCCACTAACCTTCGCCTTCTCCACAACCAGCTATACTTGGCTGCATGCTGTTGCTGCAGTTAAATGGATTTCAAACAGTGAAATCCTGTTGACCAAAATAATTGTTCCTGTTCAAACTCGATAGCAGCTAATTTTCTCAAAGCTGAAGACTGACCGTTCTTCGATTACTCCTGTATTATCAGTGCTGAATCCTACTTGCACAGAAGACAGACTGTGCTATAAATTCCTAAACCAGGACTACTAACGTTTGGAAAGCTGTTTAAAATGGTAGGAGAATTACAGCAACGTTTCACAAGTTTGTTAACGATTTACTTTACCAGCCCTGCCACTTCAAGAACGAAGAAATCCAAACACGAACAGCACAGAAGATATAAGCGGAGTTCACAGTTTAGAGATTACCCCGTAACACTCAAACGTTAAATCGGCTGTTTTTTTTTCTTTACGTCGCACTGACACAGATAGGTCTTATGGCGACGATGGGACAGGAAAGGGCTAGGAGTGGGAAGGAAGCGGCCGTGGCCTTAATTAAGGTACAGCCCCAGCATTTGCCTGGTGTGAAAATGGGAAACCACGGAAAACCATTTTCACGGCTGCCGACAGTGGGATTCGAACCTACTATCTCCCGAATACTGGATACTGGCCGCACTTAAGCGACTGCAGCTATCCAGCTCGGTAAATCGGCTGTTTAAAAGAAACGTGTGTAATCTCGAATTACTCATCTGGTAAACATTTTTAACGGCAAAATAAAACAGACAAACTCATCGTCATAAGAAAGTACACCCGATAATAACAGCCGACCATCATGTTACTTCTATCCTTCTTGTGTGTTGAATAGTTGTGTCTATTCTATTCCATTTAGAATGATGTGCCTTTTAACAAATTGAACAGTATCTCTGTAATAATTTAATATTTCCTTTTGTTATTCTCGCCGGTCCTGTGCTATAGGGGTAGCGCGCCTCTCACCCGGAGGTCCCGGGTTCGATTCTCGGCCTGGACGTGAGGGTTGGTGCGAGGTCTACTCAGCCTACGTGATTACAACTGAGGAGCAATTAGACAGTGAGGTGTGGAATCCGGTCTAGCAAGCCAAGAATAACGCCCGAGAGGATTCGTCGTGCTGACCAAGCATCACCTCGTAATCTGCAGGTCTTCGGGCTCAGCAGTGGTCGCTTGGTAGGTCAAGGTACTTCTGGGCTCTGGTACCATGGGGATTGTTTGTTTTTGTTAGTCTCGTTCGCGTTCCCGGTCTGTGGTTGGAGGAGTTGCGTTACGCGTTCATGAGTAATATAACACTTTTTATAGTATCTGCGCGTGCTTGTGTGAAGGAGTACGGAAGCAGATGGCAACAAAAACAATTCAAGGAATTATTGCGCGACCTATCTTCTACAATTTCATTTGATGGTTTCTATTTTCTTTGGGGTTAAGTGAAGGTTTTGTTGAAATTAAGCTACGAAAGGACATGAAATATGGCAGAAGATTTGGTTGGTTTTCTTCTTAGTAATTGAGTAACTCCATCTTTACCATACTGTACAATATTATTCCCTTATATTTTATTTTAAAAAGGGACATGTTTCGTCTCTTCATTGTGGGACATCTTCAGTCTAAAAATATTATTATAATAAACACATGATATTCCACCTAGGAAAACAAGCTTTGTTTAACCAGACACATACGCACTCAAGTATCTATAAATTTGAGATGACATTAACCTAATTCAAGATTTATTTCCGCTTTATAGACCGCTGAAATCTTCACAATGATTTTTTTAATTTGAGTATCAAAACTCAATGGAACTTTTTAGTAATTTGTTCCTATGACACAAAATATTTTAACAACATGAACTCTTTCTCTTTTTTAAAAACTGTGTTCACATATGACAGACTGAGTCATCTTGACTCTTAAACAATTTAAGGATAAGTCATTGATTTTAGTGTTATCAAGAATATCATGTGTTTATTATTATTATGATATTTTTAGGCTGAAGATGTCTCACAAGGAAGAGACGAAACGTTCCCCTTTAAAAGAAATAATACTGTGTACAGTATTGTAAAGGCGGAGTTACCCGATCATTAAGACCTTCTATCTTGTTGAGGTAGACAATACGGATTAATTAAGAAATTAATTTCTTGTGGTGGTTTTCTAGCGTTTGCTGCCTCTCGTATTAGTGAACTTCGTTCCAAACTGGACGTGTCGGGAGTCGAATACGTGATGTACAGATGAGAGACTACGTTCTTATTGAGCCGTTTCAGCAGGTATTTTGAATATGAAAATGAAATGTAATGGCGTATGGCTTCTAGTGCCGGGAGTGTCTGAGGACATGTTCGGCTCGCCGGGTGCAGGTCTTTTGAGTTGACACCCGCAGGCGACCTGCGCGTTGTGATGACGATGAAATGATGATGAAGACGACACATACACCCAGACCACGTGCCAGCGAAATTAACTAATGATGGTTAAAATTCCCAACCCTGCCGGGAATCGAACCCGGGATCCCTGTGACCAAAGGCCAGCACGCTAACCATTTATCCATGGAGCCGGGCAATATAAAAATAAGAAACATACTCGAATAGTTAAAGAGAATAAACGTTTCGTCTAGAGTTCATTAAACCTGCATACTGAATTGAATAATACTCGTATACCTAGTAATCTTCACATTTCTGATCGCCGAGCTGAGTGGCTCAGACGGGTGAGGCGCTGGCCTTCTGACCCCACCTTGGCAGGTTCTATTCTGGCTCAGTCCGGTGTCATTTGAAGGTGCTCAAATACGTCAGCCTAATGTCTGTAGAACTCCTGCGGGATTAAATTCCGGCACCTCGGCGTCTCCGCAAACCGTAAACGTAATTAGTGCGATGTAATACAAGTAACATGATTATTATTATTTATTATTATTTATTATTATTATTATTATTATTATTATTTTTATTATTATTATTATTATTATTATTATTATTATTATTATTATTATTATTATTATTATTATTACGTTTCTGATCATGAATGTATTTCTACCGTGTAAATTTTCCTCTGCCACTGTTATCAAAACAGAAGATACATGGTCTTAGTTCTGCTTCGTTACAGAAGCTTTAGGTTGAGAGCGAAGAACACTACATTTCTTCTTCAGAGAACAAGGAAAAATAAACTTCAATTGAGTCCTTCAAGTGTGTGGCCGCTGTTGACAAAGCCATTCACACGAAGCTTGTGACAGCTGTGCGTTTTAAGACTTCACGAACAGACTCTTTGGTCTCAAACCGGAGACCGGCCACAAACAAGATGGCCCACTTTACGACAGGGCAGGGGAGAATTATAGAATTACACTCTATCTGTCACTACTACTAACTGGCGATGTTATCAAAAGAAACAGATAGAAAATAAAGATGATGTGGTAAAATATCGGAGTTTCGGGAGACTGGGTTCGAAACTTACTGTCGGTAACCCTGAAAATGGTTTTCCGCGGTTTCCCATTTTTACACCAGGCAAATGTCGGGTCTGTACCTTAATTAGGCCCTTAATTTTTTTTTTTTTTTGCTAGTTGCTTTACGTCGCACCGACACAGATAGGTCTTATGGCGACGATGGGATAGGGAAGGGCTAGGAGTGGGAAAGAAGCAGCCGTGGCTTGAATTAAGGTACAGCCCCAGCATTTGCCTGGTGTGAAAATGGGAAACCACGGAAAACCATTTTCACGGCTGCCGACAGTGGGGTTCGAACCTACTATCTCCCGAATACTGGATACTGGCCGCACTTAAGCGACTGCAGCTATCGAGCTCGGTAGGCCCTTAGTTAAGGCAACAGCCGCTTCCTTCCTACTGTTATCCCTTTTCTATACCTTCGTCGCCATAAGACCTATGCATATCGGTGCGACATAAAGCCAATTGTTAAAAAAAAAAGAGAGAGAGAGAGAGAGAGAGAGAGAGAGAGAGAGAAGGCTCCTACACCACACCCGGGCAAGTGGAGATTGTTGAAGATGATGGTTATGAGTTTGCAATCACATTCTTGTGTTAGCCAGCATCGAAGATATCTGAAATGAGACATTTCGGTCTAAATATGGAGGATCAGGAGTGTGCTACAAGACAACAGGCGTCCAAATCAGGACTACATTAATACGCCATGCACAGCTTTACATACTGTATTTTATCTAAGTTTAATAGGCCTGGTTCAATAAATCATGGTCTGATAACCTGATAAAACTTTCGTAGTACCTACTGTATAACATCAGGAGCAGCATGGAAATGGACTCACTTTTTTTAATTACATTTTGTCGTATACCTTGATGTCATACAATATAAAATAGAAGAGAAAAAAGAGAGAGAGAGGATTGAATGAATTACCAGAGTGAGCTAGAGTTCATACAGCAATGCCAATATGCTACACTCATATTGTTTGTTACCTGGGTTAGAAATGAGGTCACGGGAGGAAAAATTACTTTTTAAAAATAGGAGGCCAGAGCGAGTGAACGAAAGAGAGAGATGGGGTGTAATTTTCTCCAAGTCTTTTAGCTGATTGTAGTGGTTTATATAAAGTACGCATCATCATAAAATAAGGAATAAACGCAATTAAGTCCCTCGTTCTCTCATGAAAGAAGGTAAAGGCAACCCCTATCTTTGTAATTATTACAACCTGCTCTTTCATTAACAAGAAATTAAAGAGAGCAATGAGCCGATGATCATGTTTACGTTACTTAGAATCAGCCCTGCCTTAACTGCGATAGAGGCAGAATGTACTACTGCTAGTAACTTTACGTCGCACCGACACAGATAGGTCTTATGGCGACGATGGAACAGGAAAGGGCTAGGAGTGGGAAGGAAGCGGCCGTGGCCTTAATTAAGGTACAGCCCCAGCATTTGCCTGGTGTGAAAATGGGAAACCACGGAAAACCATTTTCAGGGCTGTCGACAGTGGGGTTCGAACCTACTATCTCCCGAATACTGGATACTGGCCGCACTTAAGCGACTGCAGCTATCGAGCTCGGTAAGAGGCAGAATGTAAAGTACAACACAGTAGCTGTCAGACGGCCAAATGTGCACATGTTGTGTTAGTGATCACTCCATACACTAGTTTAATGTAGCTCTCTCGTTACCATATCGTGTGCTAACCTTCTCATTTCTACATAACTACACTCATGTTCATAAAAACCAAAACACCTTGAAAGACTAGAGATAGGAAGTTCATATTCACAGGACACGTGCATTAATATATTCTGAAGAAATGATTAGCATTCGAACCATGTCGGCCCTCAGGTTCAAGGTTCACATCGATATCTCGGCACACCACCACCGACTGGTAAAATGTGCCAGCGGCTCTCGTTGTGGCTATAAACCGAAGTAATGGATCAGTGTGACTTGAGCGGACGTGCAGGATGCCTCGCAGACATATGCGAGGACAGTACCGTCAAATGAGTGAGTATGAAAGAGAGAACGTGATGCATCCATCCGGGAAATTGCTACTCGTGTGGGATGAAGTGTATCGGTAGTGCAACGGGTCGTGCAACGGTGCACATAAGGTTGTAGAACACGACGAGATGGGTCTGGTCGCACCACCCAGATCATCCCCCGAGAAGATCGATACCTCATCCGAATGGCATTGCAGGACAGATCTGCGTCCTCCTCGGCAATGGCGCAACAGTGGAACAGTGTGACACATCGTACACTATCAGGAGTGACAGTCCATCGCCGTTTATTACGGTCTAGGTTGCCGGCGCGTCGTCCACTTCTCCGCTCACCTTTGACTAATGTACATAAACATGCTAGACTGCAATGATGTATGGAACGACGTCACTGGGGACAAGAATGGCAGCAGATAGTGTTTGCGCACGAATCCAGGTTCTGTTTGTTTGAAAATGATGGCCACATTTTGGTTCGCCACAGACAGGGAGAGAGGCATCACATTGACTGCATTCGCACAAGACATACAGCGCCAACTCAAGGCCTTATGGTGTGGGGTGCTATTAGGTACAGCCACAAATCACAGAGCACTGTGACCAGTTAGACCTACGTGAATGACATCCTGCGACCCGTAGCAATACTCTTTCTGCACAACACCCCATACGCCATATTTCAGCAGGACAATGCGCGACCACATGTTGCTGCACGAACACGCGCCTTCTTGTTGTCACAGGATGTCAGACTGTTGCCCTGGCCCACCCGATCACCGGACTTGTCGCCAATCGAAAATGTGTGGGATATGGTGAAAGGACGGGGGCGACACTGTCACCCAATGCCAACCACCAAAGATGAACTGTGGAACCAGGTGAATGCAGCATGGATGGCTATATCCCAGGACGCCATTCGCGCCTTATACGCGTCGTTGCCATCACGCATGGAACAAGTTATCAGTGCCCACGGAGGACCCAGTGCCTACTAGGCAAACAAGACACATCTGAAACTAGGTGACTGAAATGCTAATCGTTTCTACAGAACATACTAGTGAACATGTCCTGTGAATATTAACTTTCTATCTCTAGGCTTTGCCGGCCCCGTGGTGTAGGGGTAGCGTGCCTGCCTCTCGCCCGGAGGCCCCGGGTTCGATTCTCGGCCAGGTCAGGGATTTTTCTCTCGACCTGAGGGCTAGTTCGAGGTCCACTCAGCCTACGTGATTAGAATTGAGGAGCTATCTGACGGTGAGATGGCGGCCCCGGCCGAGAGGGTGCGTCGTGCTGACCACACGACCCCTGGTAATCTGCAGGCCTTCGGGCTGAGCAGCAGTCGTGACAGACAATGCGAGTTCTCTGAATCAATGCATATTTCTTATCAAACGAGTCTATGTACTCTATGACTAAGTGGTTAGCGTACTGGCCTTTGGTCACAGAGGTCCCGGGTTCGATTCCCGGCAGGGTCGGGAATTTTAACCATCATTGGTTAATTTCTCTGGCACGCTTGCTGGGTGTATGTGTCGTCTTCATCATCATTTCATCCTCATCACGACACGCAGGTCGCCTACGGGAATCAAATCATAAAGACCTGCACCTGGCGATCCGAACATGTCCTCGAGCACTCCCGGCACTAAAAAACATATGCCACTTCATTTTCACATGCAACGAATGTGTAACTAAGGCACAATTGCTCTAGCACTTTGAAAGTTCACGACAGCACCTCGGTTCGCGAGAGTCACCGCGGATAGAACAGATGTTTATTGTCAGGCCTTGAGATTTAAGGTGGACGCATGCCCAGCAGTCATGCTAACCCCTCGCACCTCTTACCCCGCATTCACAAGACTTCTCGTCGAGCGACCATAGTACTACATCTTACATCTACTCATATTCATACCTTGGTCTACCCTTTTACTGTTCTTACCACCTACACTTCCCTCTAAAACTAACTGACCAAGTCCTGGGTGTCTTAAGATGTGTCCTTTAATTCTATCTCCCCTGGTCAAATTTCGTCAAATGGTTCCTCTCTCACCAATTCGATTCAGCATCTCTTCATTCGTGATTCGATCTATTCATCTCACCATCAATATTCTTCTGTAACACCACATTCTAAAAGGTTCTATTCTCTTTCAATTTGAGCTAGTTATTGTCAATGCTTTACTTTCATACAATACCTCGCTACAGACGAAAGTCTTCAAAAACATATTTCTAATTTGTGTATCAATGCTTTGAAGCCTCCGTGGCTCAGGCGGCAGCGCGCCGGCCTCTCTCCGCTGGGTTCCGTGGTTCAAATCCCGGTCACTCCATGTGAGATTTGTGTTGGACAAAGCGGAGGCGGGACAGGTTTTTCTCCGGGTACTCCGGTTTTCCCTGTCATATTTCATTCCAGCAACACTCTCCAATATCATTTCATTTCATCTGTCATTCATTAATCATTGCCCCAGAGAAGTACGACAGGCTTCGGCAGCCGGCACGTTTCCTATCCTCGCCGCTAGATGGGGGCTTCATTCATTCCATTCCTCACCCGGTCGAATTACTGGAAACAGGCTGTGAATTTTCATACCAGTGTTTGAAGTGAGTAAAAATAGTTTCTTAAGAAAGTATTTCCTGCATTTTATGTCATCCTTACTACTGCAATCGTTAGATATTCTACTAACAAAGTATAACAATAGTCATCTATTTACTTTAATATGCACATAGCAGTAACTGAAATACAACTTTGCTGCCGTCATACACTAGTAAGAGGAGATCTGATAAGTTTTTAAAGTCGTTTAAGCATTCTGTATTCTTAACATAAAGACTGTAAATTGTGCAGTGGATCTTTACAGCAGTAACACGAAGAAACTGCATTACTTAACCTGTTTACTGTGTTTGGAAGATGGGCTTATTTAACGTGAGTTCTTCTATAATACTGGATTTACAATAGGCCTATTACTGCTTTCAAGTAGTATTACTTGCAGTGTTATCAGCAATGAGTTCATGGACTATTGCTGCGGAATTAACAAGACTGTAGAGGATTTCGTCAAAATATTAAATTACAATTAAGTGAATTTAATGAAAAGCAAATCATAATAAGGTTTTGTAAACAAAAGCAAAAACAAAGTCATCTCCGTACAGGCAATGAAGGCCTTTGGAGGGGTGGAAAGTAAAGGCTTCCGCTATCCGTGACCTCGGCACTTGGTGGGGTAGAGTGGTTAGCTTTATGACCGGCCGGCTTTGCCTCCAGGAATTAACCTGGTACTCATTTTTGATGTAGGCTGAGTGAACCTCAGGGCCATGTTTCTTAAATTTTTCGATTATCTAACGGGGAATCGAACCCACGTCCTTCCGGGTGAATTAGTCTTTCCCATCGTGACAGCAAAAATCTTGCAAAAACTTGAAAATTTTTTTAATCACAACTATTCTATTTTCAGTATATTACTTCATTGGTAGTTTATCATACAACAGACCATGGTGAGTTAGAAATTTAAAAAACTAGTAGTTCGGATTCCATGTAAAGCGGTAGGCCCCGTGATTGAAGATTAAAACCATGTATCACTCTAAACTAGCTCGTCTCCAGTTTTCCAACCTTAAAAAGGTTTTATAAATGCGAACGACAATGGTACCAAACTTGGTAATTAAACTGTTTTCAGTACACTCAATCAAAACGTGGTTTTATGCAATAAGCTATCTATGCGAAAGCCATGTATGAAAAAAGCAATGCAAACTGGAAAAAAAGAGCATAGTGCATTTTTTGTATTAATTGTTTGCATTTTACAAACGAAACCGCGAATGTCAAACACATATAAATGGCTAATTTAATACTTTCTATCAGTGAACAGAACAAAAAATCAACGAGACCTCCTTTCCTATAAACAGCCATGTTATCCACTACATGAAGTCATGCTGAAATTAAATTAAATTCGTGCATCCAATACATTCTATGCTAATACAGTAATTTGATTTAATACACCGTGACATACAATAAATACAATTAACTCCACGGAAAAATAAAAAAAAATGAATAATAAAATGGCCAGCAGCATATGCATATGATGGAACTTCTGTACGGTTGACACAGAGAAGTTAGTTCTATAGATAGTTTTCTGAAGAACGGTCGTTATCTGAAGCGAAAGAACAAGGAACGTGACAGACCTCGATCATCTGGCGTAATTCGAGTTCGACTCTGCGGTCTGTTGCAATAAACTTTACCGGGCGAGTTGGCCGTGTGGTTAGGGGCGCGCAGCTGTGATCTCGCATCCGGGAGATAGTGGGTTCGAACCCCACTTTCGGCAGCCCTGAGGATGGTTTTCCGTGGTTTCTCATTTTCACACCACAGTCGTCTTGGAGACAGTAAAGAGTGCGGATTTGCTGAGTAGTGCGCGGAGCAGCGGAACAATGGGTATCACGTTGACTCAATACAGGATAGCGATTGGGAGATGGAACGCCATAAAGGGAAGGAAAATGGAGACAAGAATGGAGCGAAAAGGTGAAAATAGAAGGGTGGTGGCTACTCTACTGGTGGCGGCGGTGGTGATGGTGTTATTGATAATAGGAGGGGTGGAAATTAATCCTGGCCCAGGACCAGTGGGTTCCATTGGATGGGAAGAATTGGAAGCAATAAGAGAGATGATAAGAGAGGCTTGCCAGACAGAACAAATAAAGGAAATGTTTAGAGAGCTATCCACGGACTTTATGGACCTAAAGTCGAGTATTAAGGAAGACGTAAAGAAGATACTAGAAGAAGAAGGATGTAATAAAGATGAGTTGGACGTGTTGAAACAGAAAGTAAGAAGTTTGGAGCGAGACCTGAGAGATACTAAGAGACTAGTAGAGAAGAGTGTGCAAGATAGTGTGAGAAAAAATATTTTCATATATGGTGTCCAAGAAGAAGAAGAAAAAGAAACAAAAGTGGAACAAGTATACAAAGTGGTGGAAGTGATACAGAATAGAATGAAAATCAATTTTAGCGAAGTAGATATAGACGATGTGCATCGTGTGGGGAAAATGAAGGGCAAAAGGCCAATCAGAGTGAAATTATTATCCATTTTCACACTACGTAGCCTAAATGCTGGGGATGAACCTTAGCTAAGGCCACGGCCACTTCCTTCCCATTCCTAGACCTTTCCTATCCCATCGTCGCCATAAGACCTATCTGTGTCGGTGCGACGTAAAGCAAATAGCAATAAACTTAGACAGCGATCTATAGATCACAAAGTTAAAATTCTCAATATTACCCTGATGAGATTCAGACGCATAAATAAAGCAAAGAATGATGTTTCGTTTCTTATAGAAGCGAAATGCATTCAGTGTTAGAAACAAACTTTGGATCTTTAATGGCAGTGTAAAGTCTGCATTGCTGTATGCCTGTGAAACTTGGAAGGTAACTAAGAAACTGTCCAGGAAAACCCAGGTATTCGTCAATAAATATCTTAGAAGTACACTATGTTAAGCATACATTGACTGCACCCAATGAGGAACTTTGGGATAGATCACATCAATCACCCAGTGGCGTGCGTAATGCATTTACAGTTTCACCCGGTGACGCATCGTAATCGCACAGTCATGGTTTTCACGGAAATGTACTGGGACTAATTTTTTTAAACCCAAAAGTCTAATCTGAACTCAGTAAGACGATATTTTAGCGACGACAGACGTGGGAAAGTATTCCTCACGACGAATAACACTGTTATATTCATGAAGAATGAAACAGAACTCGCAAAAACTTCACCCATAACACAAGAACAACACTACAAACATTCACAGTACCTATCATCATTATAAGCAAACCCACGGGTGCACAGCAGCAAAATCTTGTACTTCGCGCTTGTCTGTGTGTTCATGTTGGGCAACCTAAATATTTTCCCGAGTGTATTGAATACAAATTCTCTGCATGTCCCATCAATGAATAATTCCAAAAACTTCATACATGACAAAATCAACAAATAAAATATATTTATACTTTCATTACAATAGATTTCATAAACTAGCTCTATTTTATTAACAAGACGATGTGCATGGTTATACTGTTAACATTGATATTTTTTTTTGTAGCCTCTCATGCGTGGCGCTGAACACTTCGAGTGTTAACTATTACAACCAACATACCTTTCGCAGGTTAGCTGGCCTGTCGCCGTAAGACGCTATGAATTTCGAGGTTGGCCCACAGCCCACACCCACCCCGAGGACAAGGAAGCTTCAAGCGCATGCGTCAACACAGCGACTTGAATTTCGCTGCGGTAACTCTCTTTCGCGCCGCCAAAGAAATCAACGTCGCTGGAGAGTGCTGAACTGCTGCAGAACGAACGGATTGTCGAGACAGCTGTGCTTCGCTTGACTTAGCTGGTTGTAGTTTTTTAAACTTGATTAAAAGTGTTCTAAAGAATAATAGTAATAAAAAATAAATGAATACAAAGTTCTTTGCCCCAGCAGCGCTAGGGAAGATAGAGTTCAGTGCACGCCACTGCAATTAGCTATCGCCAGACACAAGATCTGATGACACCATCGTCAAACTCTTCAGGAGAATCGACAGGTATAAAGGTGAGGAGGAAGACCTAAGACAGCGTAAGTGAGTTGGAGAATCAGAAGCAGGATTAAGGTTGGAGCAAGTTAAGCCGTATAGCTCAGCAAAGAACGACATGACAAAGGCTTGTTTCGGTCCTATGCTCCTCTTCCGGAGTTTAAAGAAATAGGTCAAGTCAATTAGTTTTTGCTATGGGCTTTACGTCGCACCGACACAGATAGGTCTTATGGCGACGATGGGATAGGAAAGGCCTAGGAGTTGGAAGGAAGCGGCCGTGGCCTTAATTAAGGTACAGCCCCAGCATTTGCCTGGTGTGAAAATGGGAAACCACGGAAAACCATTTTCAGGGCTGCCGATAGTGGGATTCGAACCTACTATCTCCCGGATGCAAGCTCACAGCCGCGCGCCTCTACGCGCACGGCCAACTCGCCCGGTAGTCAATTAGTTCTCATGAGGCTACAGTATGCTCAGTATTCACTGCAGTTGAAAATCGAACCTGCTCTAGTTGAGTGGAAACCTAATACACTAAAAACAATTAAGACCACGGGAATGGAAACTTTATAGCTTTCTCCGACATTACTTTAACTGCTAGCCAGAGTGACTTACTTACATTTGTACCTTCTGAAAGTGAAAAAATCAGAACATTTCTTCGACGTTACGGAATATATTTTAACATCTTTATAGACACTTGAGAAGCCTCCGTGGCTCAAGTGGCAGCGCGTCGGTCTCTCAGCGCTGGGTTCCGTGATTCAAATCCCGGTCACTTCATGTGAGATTTGCGTTCATTTTTCTCAATCTTCTTCTTCTTCTTAGTATTATTATACAAGGCACGAGGGAAAGACCCAGACTGCAGTACTCGAGACAGATCAGAAAAGATGTAGGACTAGGCTCATATGAGGAAATGAAGAGATTAACAGATTACAGAAAGGAGTGGAGGAGAAGAATTGCTGCCAACCAGTCTTCGGATTCAGAATTAAGAAGATAGCCGTTCAGCATGACGTGACTCTAGGCACTGGGCGCAGATTTCTGACATACCGACATCGATGACTTGACGTACTGTTGGAGCAAGTGATTGGAAAGAATGGTGCTAATGTTGAATAGCAATACGTTATAGGCCTACGTGTCCTACTTTTGTGTATCTTTACATCTGCCTGAGCGAGATCTTGTTATTTACCTTGTCCGGCTCTATGGCTAAATGGTTCGCGTGCTGGCCTTTGATCACAGGGGTCCCGGGTTCGATTCCAGGCAGGGTCGGGAATTCTAACCTTAATTGGTTAATTTCGCTGGCACAGGGGCTGGGTATATGTGTCTAAACCATCATTTCATCCTCATCACAACGCGCAGGTCGCCTACGGGAGTCAAATCAGTAGACCTGCATCTGGCGAGCCGAACTTGTCCTCGGACACTCCCAGCACTAAAAGCCATACGCTATTTCATTCCATTTACCTTATTTTAAGAAGCTACCTTGTATTTCGGAGCATGGAGCACGCGGGCAATAAACAAGCAGGTGAAACGGGGAGCGAACCATTATTCGTGACCTCTTTCTTTCATGGTTGGGGCATTCCTTTATTTACAAAATCTCTCCTCGCCTAAGAAGGATTTACTGAGGAAGAGAAAAGTCTACCTGGGTGTTAAACATAGCCAGCTGACCACACCACCCGCAGTGCCCGTCCGCTAAGCCAACCTACTTCTACTATATGTCACAATATCTCAGACTTTCAATTTACGCTGCCCACTAACCAGACTTCCCGGGAAGTATTTTACGATGGCATCTGCTAGTTGATAAAGTAGATATTTCTAAATTTTAAAAAAAGGGCCATTTCCTTAACACACTTTTATGTGAATTGCTCGCACGACAAATTCAATTTCATCATATCATACGAAAGTTTGGCAATGAACAGACATATCACGCATTTCTGAAGACAACAGCATTCGTAGTGGACAGCTGGCGTCACTAAAATGGATCCCATCTCCAGGGCCCCGCACGGATGCGGATATCTGCGAAGTTACTGTTTTGGCGGATACAAACTGTATGACAATGCCGATAAATTTGCTGATAATTTATAAATAATGAAGTTGATTGATTTTCACTCAAGCATCCTCTTATTTTTGCTTGTGGTTAGGCGACACTTGATTCTGATATGGGAGGATGGTGATATATAGAATCTTGAGTTCATAAAACAGTAAATCTAACCTAAGCCTAACGGACTCCTGCTCGCAATTAGTGGAAAGAAGGAGCACAGGTTCCAAAAGAGAACCGCTCATTACGTCGGTAGATGTCGCAAGAGGAAATCCCTCATAAATCTGTCACTGTTGGGGGATCTGGTGACAGGTATCAGGTTTGTTAACAGATCTGTCCGTTTCAATACCTTCGGTGTAATTAGTTTAATATTTACAATATCCGCGGATGCGAGTGTGGATGAAGGAAGTGCAGATGCGAGTGTGGATGAAGGAAGTGCAGATGCGGATGAAGGAAGTGCGGATGCGAGTGTGGGTGAAGGAAGTGCAGATGCGGATGAAGGAAATGCGGATAATATTTTGTATAACCGCGCAGGGTTCTACCCATCTCCAATGAAACCATCAGGGAGAGATTTGCGTTGCACCGATTTAATACAAAATGTGCGAGAGTCGTCTACGACGGTTTGGACACGTACCGAGTACAGGAGCCGATACTATCACGAAGACGCCGGTTGGAGACTAAAAGGACGACCAAAACAGCGATGGGCCGATACCCGTCACAAAGATCTGAAGAGCGTCAATCTCCACCCCGACATGGCCCAAGACAGAATTAAACGGAGACAAGTAATCCAAGAAGCAGACACTGCCACCAAGAGGGCAAAACGCTGAAGAAAAATAGGAAGTTTATTATTATTGTTATTATTATTCATTTGTTAGTGTGACTACATATGTCATTCTTATTCTTCTTTATCTGTTTACCCTCCAGGGTAGGTTTTTCCCTCGGACTCAGCGAGGAATCCCACCTCTACCACCTCAAGGGCACTGTCCTGGAGCTTCAGACTCTGGGTCGGGATACAACCGGGGAGGATGACCAGTACCTCGCCCAGGCGGCCTCACCTGCTATGCTGAACAGCGGCCTTGCACGGGGATGGGAAGATTGAAAGGGATAGACAAGGAAGAGGGAAGGAAGCGGCCGTGGCCTGAAGTTATGTACCATTCCGTCATGTGCCTGAAGGAGAAGTGGGAAACCACGGAAAATCACTTCCAGGATGGCTGAGGTGGGAATCAAACCCACCTCTACTCAGCTGACCTCCCGAGGCTTAGTTTTTCCCGTTCCAGCCCTCATACCATTTTTCAAATTTCGTGGCACAGCCGGGAATCGAACCCGGGCCTCCGGGGGTGGCAGCTAATCACACTAACCACTACACCACAGAGGCGAACTTTCTTTCACGGTAATCGTTGCCTCTTCTTACTTTTGCAGGGTTATTCCTCTCCTTCATTTTTCCTGCTCTACCTTCGTTGATTAAGTGTAAATATCCTACAGCATTGGCTCTATAAGGTTTTGTAGGTCTAGGGAGACATCCATTTTCTCGTCTTTCCTAACATTTTCCTTTCACAGCCTTATTCTCCAAGGGGTCGGAGTTATTCTGCTACGATTAATGTTAAGAGAGGCTGATTATCCTGTTATTTCCTTTCCCCCGTAGTGTAGAACTAGAGTATCTGCCTCTTACCCAGAGGTCCTGGGTTGTATTCCTGACCTATCCTAGGATGTTAATTCTAGATTAATGGCTGGAAGGGAAGAAAGTTCACTCAGCCTCGTGAGACCAAGTGATGAGATATTTTACACGAGGTACGGTATTGCGTAGCCGGTCACCAAACACAATAAATACGGCAAAGATGCAATGTCAACCAAAGACTGCGTGGCTCAGGCGGCAGCGCACCGGGTTCTCACCGCTGGGTTCCTTGGTTTAAGTCCTGGTTACTTCATACGAGATTTGTGCTAGACAAAGTGGAGGCGGGAAAGGTTTTTCTCCAGGTACTCCGGTTTTCCTTGTCACCTTTCATTCCAGCAACACTCTCCAATATCATTTCATCTGTCAGCCATTAATCACTGCCCCAGGCTTCGGCAGCCGGTACAATTCCTAACCGCGCCGCTAGATGGGAGCTTCATTCATTCCATTCCTGACCCGGTTGAAACTGGAAAGAGACTGTGGATTTTTCATGCAAAGTCAACCATGTGGCACAACAGTATCAGCAGACCATCTGGCTGGACAGAAATCAACTTGGCAAGCTAAGTCACAGTATGCGCCAAAAGTGTTCTTTACCCCTTAAAATAAAGATTTGCCATCGATACCAGTCAGACATTCGTCGCCAAGGTAAATTACAACCGTCCGTTCACATAACACTCCCCGATCATAAAGAAGAATCATTAAAACTACTTCTTGCTATTACAGTATTACCATCCTACCATTTCACCAATTACTGTGTCCGCCTCCGTAGCGTAACGGTTAGTGGTATTAGCTGCCGTTCTCGGAAGCCCGAGTTCGATTCCCGGTACTGCCAGAAATTTAAGAATGGAAGGAGGGCTGGTATGTGATTGAAATGGCACTTGCAGCTCACCTCCAATGGGGGTGCGCCTTAAAAGAGCTGCACCACGTCGGTATGAGGACACGCTTACTAGCCTTCGGTTCAGAGGGTCCAGGTTTCGATTCCCGGCCGGGTCGGGGATTTTAACCTTCATTGGTTAATTCCAACGGCTCGAGGGCTGGGTGTTTGTGCTGTCTCCAACATCCCTGCAAGTCACATACCACACATGACACTATCCTCTACCACAATAACACGCAGTTACCTTCACATGGCAGGTGCCGCCCACCCTCATCGGAGGATCTGCCTTACAATGGCTGCACTCGACTAGAAATAGCCACACGAAATTGTTATTATACCAATTACTTTTAATACTTTCATATTTATAGATGATTACACAAATTTATTAACTAAGAAATTAATAATAATCATAATAATGTTATTAGTTTAAAGCCTCACTAAGGAATGTTACGGCTCTGATGATGCCGAGGTGCCAGAATGTTGCCCAAGAGGAGTTCTTTTACGTGCCGGTAAATATTCCTACTCGAGGCTGACGTAACTGAGTACTTTCAAATACCATCGGACTGAGCCGGGGTCGAACCCGCCATCTTGGGCTGATAAGGTCAGCGCTTATATTGTCTCAGCTACTAAAAAAATACCGGACATCGCTTTCATGGCTGAGGAATGGTGTTGCCACCACTACCATCTGACCAAATCTCAAACAAACAAGAAAATCCCATAGCACTACAGCCCTGAAGGACCTTGGCGTATCAAGCGACTGCTTCTCAGCCCTAAGGCCTGCAGATTACGCTGTGACGCAGAGTCAGTGCGACGAATCCTATGGACTGTTATTCTTGGTTTCTTAACCGACGTTGCCATCTTCCTGTCAGATAGCTCCGCAATTGTAATCACGTAGGCTGAGTGGACCTCGAACCAACCCTCAGGTCCAGGTAAAAATTCCTGACCTGACCGGGAATCGAACCGAGGTCTCCGGGTGAGAGACAGGCACGTTATCCCTAGACTGCGAGGCCGGCTGACCACATCTCAAGCTATAGCAAATACCTGAGCTATCCCTTTCCATAAGCTTCTGTACTTCATTTCCTGGGCAGAAGTTATTTCCACGAATAATGTGAAACAAGTACGTAGTAATGCCAGCAATGTCAGACTATTCAGTCTCAAATCCAATAACCGGCGTGCTAGAGGTAACATAGCCAGCTGACCAGTTCTGTGAATACCGCCCACGTAGCTCTCGACCAGCACATTTGCAAATGCCACCATGAAGTTATGTAGTGACCGCAGTAAAGCGCTTCGTGACAATGCATTTGGGTGGGCTGTGACTTCACTAAGGTCACGGCGAACGCTTTGTTACCTAAATTTAGAAGGCTTTGATTTACGTATTGTATTGTTCTTTGCGCATTACACTGTAATAAGAAATACCAGTAAACACAAGATGATAGAATAACGAAGTCATACTCTGTGTACATTTCATTTATTCTACATTCGTTACGCCAGTCTTTTCTACAAATAAATGTCACTGCTTGATAGGATGCAATGTTAACATAGATACGGTCATTACAGGTACAACATGAAGGAAATTTTCCCAAAATGTGAAATGGAGAAAGATATGAAAATGTTATAACGTCACAGCATCGTGGTAGAGTGTAGGGTTCCAGATCCCAAGAAAGAGGATTCAAACCTGGCAGAGGAAGTCAGATTTTTGAAGAGCGTAAAAAGTTCGTTCGGTATTTCGTGTAGCATGATATCGGCGTGACAAGATTAATTAAAAAGCTCAACCTTATAACACGTAACAGATTTCCGATTTCTATGCCATCTGGTAGAGTAAGACGGAACGTCGAAACACGCAGGCAGTTTAAACGACGTCAAGTCAAAATGCCCGCCGCACATGATACCTCAGGTCATAAGGATGATGATAATAATAATAATAATAATAATAATAATAATAATAATAATAATAATAATAATAATAATTTTCTTCTTTCTTTCCTTCCTTCCTTCCTGCCTTTCCTCTTTCTTTCTTAATCCGTTTACCCTCCCGGGTTTGGTTTTCTCTCGGACTCAGCGAGGGATCCCACCTATACCACCTCAAGGACATCCTGGAGTGTAAGACTTTAGGTCGGGGGGACACAACTGGAAAGGACGACCAGTACCTCGCCCAGGCGGCCTCACCTGCTATGCTGAACAGGTGTCTTGTGGGGAGGAGGATGGGAAGATCGGAAGAGATAGACAAAGAAGAGGGAAGGAAGTGGCCGTGGGCTTAAGTTAGGTACCATCCCGGCATTTGACTGGATGGGAACTGGGAAACCACAGAAAGCCACCTCGAGAATGGCTGAGGTGGGAATCAAACCCCTCTCTACTCAGCTGACCTTCCGAGGCTGACTGGACCTCGTTCCAGCCCTTGTACTACTTTTCAAATTTCGTGGCAGAGCCGGGAATCGAACCCGGGCCTCCGGGGGTGACGGCTAATAACACTAACCACTACATCACTTATGAGAGCAGTAATAATAATAATAATAATAATAATAATAATAATAATAATAATAATAATACTTTTCAAGTTCATATAATCTATGGATATCCTGGTTCAATGGTAATTACAGAAATATCAACAGAGGTGAAGCAATTGCTCAATACATGAAAAAATAACAATTTAATTTTCATTAGGCATACAAAAATGAAAAATCTTGTTGATCATGACGATTACCAGTGCATTGTGAAATATCCATGTAATCGAATCGAGGTGTAGCAAAGCAAATGCAGTGAGTTCGTAGTTCAGATGAACTTTACTGAGCGGGAATGGGATCTGAAAATAAGCTGGAAGTAACAGAAATTAAACTAGCGGGTCTTACTGCTGGTACAAATAGGAGGGAACGATGGCAGGTGGGGGCTCGCAATGAGGAGGTAAACTGATGGAAGCTGTGTGTATGAATCGGCTTGGAATGTGGGGTCTTGAGAGGCGAATGGAGGATAGATCACCTAGCAGAATAATGGAATCGACCACGGACAGTATTCGAAACAGAGGGACACCAGGGCGATAATGGCTACACTCTGTTTGTTTATTGTGTACAGCTAAGAGGTGTAAGATGTGTACTGGAAGGGTATCTACGGAATAGAAATCGATTGAGGTGTGGTGTTGAAGATATTACAGTCTGCCGTGCAACAAACCTTTTTTAAATCTCAATTTTTGGAAGATATATATATTTACAAGTTGCTTTACGTCGCACCTATACAGATAGGTCCTATGGTGACGATGGGATAGATAAGGGCTAGGAATGGGCAGGAAGAGGCCGTGGCCTTAATTACAGTAAAGTTCTAGCATTTGAAAAACCATCTTCAGAGCTGTCAACAGTGGGGTTCGAACCTACTATCTTCCGAATGCATGCTCACAGCTGCGCTCCCCTAACCGCACGGCCAACATTTCTGGAAGATGACTTATTGAAAATCCGATTAACATCTTCCTGAACCAATGTTGTATTTAAAAAAAACGTCAGCTATTGACCTCATGTTCCACAAGGAAATCACAGTGATGATTCATCAAGAAGCAAACTTACGATAAAACATATCACAGAACAGAGAAGGAAAGAGAGATACCACTTCCACATCCTGGTCATCGCATCTCATCAACTTGCTGTTTGTGCCTTCAATCAAGTTCCGCAGACGCAGCCATCGTGATTACACAACTCCATAGGGACCCCCCTAGACTAATTTGAGAATGAAATACGATGAATACATTTCATTTCTATTGGGATAAGAGACGCAATTCGAATCGCGAAGATTGGATAAAAACTGAACCAATTTAAAAACGAAGGAGTTATGAGTCCCAGAGCATTGTGTTGAAGTAATAAAAGTAGTCGCGCTACGGCGTACCACCACAGTGAGGGGAACGGAACGGTGACCAACAGAGCAACAGTTCCAGAGAGCCACCTACACCGATAAGCGAACAGCCGCTTTCCATTAAACCTTATCGACTGACATAATATAATCATTAGTTATTCTGTAACTCTGATGGGTTTCCTTTAATAACTGTTATAGCCTAATATAGTTATGTAGAAGGATGTGTCATGTTGCTTTTTTTAAAGGGAATTGCAATGGGCTATCTCGATAATGTGAGCCAGAGTGAGTAGCTCAGGCGGCACGGCGCTGGCCTTCTGACCCCAAGTTGGCAGGTTCGATCCTGGATCACTCCGGTGGTATTTGAAGGTGGTCAAATACGGCAGCCTCGTGTCTGTAGATTTACCGGACCTTAAAAGAACTCCTGCGACACAACATTCCAAAAACAGGAAAGGTAGTTACCGGGACATCAAACGAATAACATTCTTCTTCTTCTTTCTTTGTTTTACCTAACTGAAGAGCGCGTTTAAATTTGTTAACTCGGTCTGATGGTTTTCCTTATTCTTCTCCTCCAAAAAATATCTTCATGAATTCGCTGTGGTGTTTTTTCCGTTCTTCTGTCCACTGTTTTCCAGAGTCGCTTTAGCTTTTTCCACAAATGTATGGTCTGCAACCAGAATTCCGAAGACTTTACGATTTTTGTGGTATAGTCTGTAGTGTTTATTTCTTGTAAATCCTGCTTAATTTTTCAACCAGTCAATCTTGATCTTCTTATAGTTAATAGGTTTTAAGTAAATCTTCTTCTTATTATTATTCGATAATGTGGCCCTTTTCCTCAGTAACTGCTGATGACGTTTTAATGCCATAGTTTGTAGAAGGTAAGGGTTATTCTGCCCGAAGGCAGGTCCGAACCTCCGCAGAGGTGTTCCTGAGCCGGAGATTACGTGCGGTAGGGTGGCCAGTTCCTTTCCGCTCCTCCATTCCCTTACCCCCCACCAACAGCGCGTGGCAACCCATCCAACTCCTGACCACGGCCAATGTTGTTTAACTTCGGAGATCTCACGGGATCCGGTGTTTCAACACGGCTACGGCCGTTGGCATAACTTTGTGAAGTTTGTAGAGATTGCTTACAAATTTAAAACAAACATTTTCCTAACAGTCTGACAGTAGGCCTATAACTTGTTCCATTGACGCTAATATTTTTCTCAAATTTGCACAATAAGTATATCCATATTATGGAAATGAGTCTTCTTAGAAAAAATATACTCGTAATAAAATGTATCACAATAGAGTTGGTAAAAATATGAGCTAAGGATGATTTGCAAAAATCTCAGTTATACTTTTTATAATACTGAAAGGAGAAAAGTCCAAGGAAGGTATGAGTATTTTTCAAAAGTAAAATAACTTCAATTAGAAATCTCATGTCTTTTGAGAATTTTTGAGAATTTCTTCAGTTACCACTAAAAGCAGTACGAATCTTATTTTGAGAAGCATTTGATTGCCTTCATGCCGCAGCAATGAAGAGAATTTATCTCGATTTCTAATACCAGATTCTGAATGATCTAGGATTCTAGGGTATGCAATAATGTTATTTTTTTTAATGCGGCAATGTCTTATCGTAGAATAAAACAGGGAGAAATGAAGGACAAGAATTTCGCTAAAGTCTTTAACTGCCAAAGTAAAGGGAGATATGATCGCTGGTTTATTGTGGGCAGCAATTTTTATTTAAAAGTAATTGCTAACATTAATCATAAACTTAGCCATTAAACTGCACATATCTGATGACTGGAGTTTTATGGTAATGCAAAATCACGTGCAGTACATATAATGCATGTAAGTTAATGATAGAAATATTCTTACATATCTGACATGAGTCGATACAAGATGTGGAAAATATATAATTGAAATTCGATATAAATGATAACAAAGCAGATGTTTAACAACTTACAATAATAATAAGTAATTTTACTTGCTTTACGTCCTACTAACTACTTTTAAAGTTTCCAGAGACGCCGAGATGCCGGGATTTAGTCCCATAGGAGTTCTTTTATGTGCCAGTAAATCTACCAACACGAGGCTGACGTATCTGAGCACCTTCAAATACCACCGGACTGGGCCAGGATCGAACCTGCCGAATTGGGGTCAGAAGGTAAGCGCCTCCACCGCCCCAGCCACTTAACAAATTACATGTATAATGTATATAAATATTAACATATGCATATTTATTTCGTAATAGATACACAATATGTAAGATAAGTTAACTAAGAATTATGATGGAGAACCCCAAGGATTTGACTTTAGTCATGACTATTTTCATTATTTCATATGCCTTGGATAGAATCATCCAAAACAAGGTAGACGACAAGATCACATGTAACGATATTTCAGAATTCACTTGCATGCCTTCTGAGCAAACACATTAGTTGAATTTTTACACTGCCAATACGCAAACACTGGCTTTATATTATCCTCCATGGAAATGGTTCATTGGCTGTAAAACGTTAGTTACTTGCGGTTCGTATCCATTTCTCTCGGACAAGTATGTAGACACCAACATCAGAGTCCGTACTCAAAAGTAGGTTCGAGTAGGTTAGGTTAGGTTTAGTGATTAAGTGAAGATTTAATCATAAATTACATATTTTAATGCCTTATTCCATTTGTTGTTTAAAAGACGTTTTAATTTAGACTTTGTTGTGGTAATCAGTAAATGCGGATGAAATAATTTCAATAAATGACTCCATTATCAAAATGTAATTTTGATACTTGTTAATATTAAGGACATTCTTAGCGAAATAGGCCCATAATAGACTTATGTTTAAAATGTCATGTAATCGCTTTATATGCACAAATATTGTGCTGTATTAAATTAATTAATTAATAATCTTAAGGACATTCAAATAAAATCGAGTGGCCGAACATTAACAAATGGAGAGACCTACCCCATTGAACAGACGCGCAACTAGACCTCGAACCTGTCCGAGTTGCGAACCAATGGAGTATTTCCCATTTTGACATCCTTCAGGCTTTTCCCTTTCTATTGCCGATACCTTCGTTGCCTGAAGGTTTGGAACTCTTTCATTCTCTCCTCTGATTAACAGGAAAAGTTATCGCGTATTTCCCACTAGAACAAAAATCACCACACAATGACGAGTCGTCTCCTATTGCAAAGTGGTTTCTATGACAACGTCGAAGCTCTCAGTGGTATTACGTAATTGTTGAGAAGTAAAACATCTCCAGTGCCCTCATTCATACATCCGCTCTTTCAGCTGAGTGGGTGATCTTGCTTACGAACTGATTAAACAGAGGTCACAAATATTGCAATGCTTCTTCATCTGATGATATACCGGAATCTGTTATTACCACGCGTGTACAACACGCAATAGTGATTATCGACACGGAACATTTATTTGTAATGTACACGGGAATCAATCAAGAAACTGTCGAGAAGGATTGATGGTCTTGGGGTGGGATACAACATGAGTTGTTAGAGGTAATTAACGGGTTCATTATTCACAAGCCTCAAGCGTTAGGTAAAATATCGATTGATGTAATGGATGACATTCACTACCGATTTGCTACCAAATAACACGCATTTCGTTTGCTGTTATCGGAGTGATATAATGGAAAACACGAGTACACTATTTATAAGGCACGCATTTAAATGAGAAAAATATAATAATAATAATAGTCAAACGAAACCCACAATGTAACCCTTATATGCACAGCATTGCATATTTGCAAAGGAGAATTTACTTGTTTTGTCATATCTGCTTTTCAATTTTACAAGTGTGCATTTATACCTTGCAGACGAATTCGCTAGGTGTCGCTAGTGTAGGAAATATGAACAATGTTTTCTTGGTAATCAGCTGGTATGGTGTAAACTTTATTTTATTATTATTATTATTATTATTATTATTATTTTTCTTTTTTTTTTGCTATTTGCTTTACGTCGCACCGACACAGATACGTCTTACGGCGACGATGGGATAGGAAAGGCCTAGGAATTGGAAGGAAGCGGCCGTGGCCTTAAGTAAGGTACAGCCCCGGCATTTGCCTGGTGTGAAAATGGGAAACCACGGAAAACCATCTTCAAGGCTGCCGACAGTGGGCCTCGAACCCACAATCTCCCGATTAGTGGATACTGGCCGCACTGTGTAAACTTTAAACGGCTAAGGTAAAACAATTAAAATTTTGCTTACCTCAGAGAATTCGTGAGCTAGGATATCCCTAAGACCGAAATGTGGCAGTAGCTACAGTAATCACACATCTTTGCATATACAAGTACCGGTACGTAAAAACATTCGAGACTCTTAACATTTTGACAAAAATATTATTTTAAAATACTTTTTCTGATCATAATGTATTACTTTTGGAATAAAAAGTAAAAGTAAACACGTGTCCTCATCCCGAGATGGTTCAGCTCTTTTTAAGTAAGTTACACCCCCAATGGAGGTGATCTGCATGTACCATTTCAACCACGTGCCAGCCCTCCTACCATTCTTAAATCCCTGGCAGTACCGGGAACCGAACCCGGGCCTCCGAGGAGGCACCTAACAACACTAATCGTTACGCTACGGAGGCGGATGCTTTTGGAATGAAAATCCGTAATATCTGAACGAAATAATAAATTGAGCATTTAAGGATTAAATACCGCGATGTATCAATTCAGGAAAGCGGAATCGAAATAAAGAAAAAAAAACAAGGTACTGCAGCTCTGATTGGACAATCACTGATTAGTTCAAAGGCCTGCAGACTACGAGTTGACGCGTGATCAGCGCTATGAATCCCCTTGGCCGTTATTCTTGGCCGGGACCGATATCCCACTATCATATAGCTCCTTAATATT
Source organism: Anabrus simplex (assembly GCF_040414725.1). Lineage (NCBI taxonomy): Eukaryota > Metazoa > Arthropoda > Insecta > Orthoptera > Tettigoniidae > Anabrus > Anabrus simplex. The sequence goes on along the minus strand of NC_090273.1, from coordinate 120,147,275 downwards.
GTTCTCACATAGGCGAAGTAGTCCTCGAACCAGCCCTCTGATTCGGGGAAACATCACTGACCTGGCCGGGAATCGAATCCGGAATACAATCAAAATGATTCTTTTTTTTTTTTTTTTTTGCAGGATTCACGTGGAAATTGTAAATACATTTAATACGTAAGTTTCACGAGTGTACGTATTAGGTCGTGTTCAGAACACATAGTGCCGGGCACCTGATCCAGGTCATTTTTAAACCTGGCCTGAACGGTAATCGAACCCAGGACCTTCCGGTAACACATGGGCTCGATACCTATGGACCGCGGAGCCAACATCCTTCTTATATCCCGTGAGAGATTACCAATTTTGTCCCAATTTTACAAGACAATATACATACAAGCTTATGGTATTGAATAGATGAACCCTTCTCTACCCTTTGATAGTGATCAGTTGTCGATGCGGACCATAATGAAACTTATAACTTATCATAATGTGAACCAATTAAAAGATGATACATCATCGACGACGACTATAACATAACAAGTTTTTCAGTAAAACTCTTTTTACAAGCTCATTTTGGTGCTGGTGACAGCATTTGTGGAAATAGACTACCGTTATTTATGTAACCTGTTTCACAGTATTGTATTTACCCACTCGTTCTGCTTTCCTTTTATTTTGATTTCTCCTTTGTTCTTTCAATCATTGTGTATTTGGTCGAACCTCACATTTCGTTCAACCAACGGTGTGATGCGATTACGCAGAACAACAATACTGAAACAGTACCAGAGGGGAAATAAGACCACCGCAAATTCTATCGTTAACACCGTGCTTTGAACCTTCCGTAGATCATTATGGCCGAAGCTTGTTAGGTGACCATAGAGGTATTGTTGGTTTGAAGCGAATCCCTAGCAAACAGGGGACAAGATCAAGCAGGCTGTGTGTCGCGTTGTCATGGCGACAGAGAACAAAGCTTCCCTAGAATAATGACGCTTGAAGACGAGGTGACGTGTTGTGACGTAGTGAAATATTTACAGCTAGCGCACACTATTAACGCTAAGTAGCCTAATTAATCCTTTACAGGTGAAGCAGAAAAGACAGGGCTCGGTAATTTACTGGTCTGGAATCAATACTGAACAGTGGAAAGCGCCTCCTCTCTGCCATTAATATTGTTACATAAGAAGACTAATAATTCAGTTTGCTAAATATTCTCATTTCAATACACGGCTACTCTCCTCTGTATCCGACAGCTTACCTAGAAATGACACAGGTGATCAAAGTAAGAATTATTATAAACAAGCTTTTGCTGCGAGCTCTCATTCGATGAAATTAATTTTGTGGCCGTTCTTACAATGATATATATATATACACAGGAAAGTCATCTGTCCGCCTCTGTCGTGTAGTGGTTAGTGTGATTAGCTGCCACCCTCGGAGGCCCGAATTCGATTCCCAATTCTGTCACGAAATTTGAAAAGTGGTACGAGGGCTGGAAGGGGGTCCACTTAGCCTCGGAAGGTCAAATGAGTAGAGTGTGTGTGTATATTGGATTCCCACCTCAGCCATCCTGGAATCGGTTTTTCGTGGTTTCCCACTTCTCCAGGCACGTCTCTAGGGATAGTAGCCGATCTAACTTCAGCCACAGCCTCTCCCTTCCCTATTCCTTTTCTGTCCGTTACGATCTTCCCATCTTTCACAAGATCCTTGTTCAGCATAGCAGATGAGGCCACCTGGGCGAGGCACTGGTCATTCTCCCCATTTGTATCCCCGACCCAATGTCTCACGCTCCAAGACACTGCCCTTGAGGCGGTAGAGTTGGGATCCTTCGCTGAGTCCGAGGGAAAAACTAACCCTGGAGGATAAACAGATTAAGAAGATGAAGAAGAAGAAGAAGTTGATTTGGCTAGGATTTGAATCAAAAAAAGAAAACGAGCAAAGAAAGAAGCGTTTTAGGATGTTTTCGAGAAATGCATTTAGGCCGGAAGTGATTTTCGAAATTTGTCGTTTTAGTTTGATAGAGCTATCCAAGACTCACAATTTTAAACCTGTCCGGGCGCTTTAGAATTTTAGGCACAATTGAAGAAATGCTAACGGCCGTAGGCATGTTGAAACACCGAATCGCGTGAGATCTCCAAAGTTAAGCAACATTGGGCTTGGTCAAGATATGGATGGGTTCTCAAGCACTGTTGGTGGGGAATTGAGGAGCGGAAAGGAACTGGCCACCCTACCGTGCGTAAACTCCGGCTCAGGCACACCTTTACCTGTACCTTTATTGAGGAAATTGTTTTTTTAAATGTTATTTGTTTTACGTCCCACTAACTACTTTTTTAAGGTCTTCGGAGACGCCGAGGTGCCGGAATTTAGTCCCGCATGAGTTCTTTTACGTGCCAGTAAATCTACCGACATGGGGCTGTCGTATTTGAACACCTTCAAATACCACCGGACTGAGCCAGGATCGAACCTGCCAAGTTGGGGTTAGAAGGCCAGCGCCTTAACCGTCTGAGCCACTCAGCCCGGCAGGAAATTGTTTAATTTTACGTTCTTCGTAGTATGAGATCTCCTACTTCGTATGCTAAGAAACAAACATTAACACTCCTACTTCGTATCCTAAGAAACGAACATTAAAACAACGCCTCTTTGAACAAAAATTACCTCAGAAGTGCAATGTGACTTTTCCTTAACACCCGAACCTTAATAACGAGTAAAGTCAACACTAATTACATAATTGTAATCTGGGCCATTTTTATTGCTATGGTGAAATTTCGCTGATTTTAGTTATATAAGGTCATATTAGGGGAAGTATTTAACGTTGTTCGCGATTTAACAGCAGTGGGAGGTGAATGTTTATGTACTAAAGTTAAACAAAGGGGACTTGCCACCTCTCTTGGTTCATTAAGCAGGGACGAGACGTCACATCTAATTCTTCTTTGAGAGTTTAAACTCTTGTGATGTAGTTAATTATGCACCCTTGTGGCTCGTGCAGTGGTAAATCTTGTGTTATTGTCTACAGTGCCCATTGTTACCACCTACTCTTCCGTCTCTTTTCTCCCCACCCACTTAACAACGGGCAGGAGATTCTGTCTCTTCAATCTTTCAATCTGCTCCCTTCTTTCCAGTAGACAAAAGATCGTCGTTATCTTCGTCCTAAGGACGTTTTCTTCCTTCAGTATCAGGTGCCTTTCTGTTTCCCTCCACCCCGTTATTCATTCGGCACTGTCTTATTACCAGTGACGTTGAAATCTGAGACAGAATTGCTACTATTTTCTTTACAAAAGAGAGAAAAAACTTAGAAAATGTATTCTATTCTTAGACTGGGCTTTAATAATCTTTTTCATACAAAACCTGTTCAGTAGTTTGCTTCCAGATAAAATGTCAAATACTGCAGGCTACCGTGCTCACAGCTCCAGCTTTCGGGTACTGAGTGCTTCTAGTCTGCTGCGTATTCTTTTTAGTAATTATGAGAAACAACTCTACACCTCATTCTTCTCCTGGCTACTCCCTTCCTGTCATCCACTTTTATTTATAAAATATATATTTATATTCGAGTTGTGGATTCTTTATTTTAGCGGAGTTTCCCATTCTTCTCAAGCTATCTTTCTCAATTAAAACTTCGTGATTTTTGCGTATGAGAAAATTTGAAATAACGATCTTCCTTGGTTGTTAGGATGCTCACAGAAACATCATGATTTCCTTCTCTTTTGGACTTTTATTTATTTCCCCCTTTCTACCGGAAAGATACTAACAGCCGGGCTGAGTGGCTCAGACTGTTGAGGCGCTGGTCTTCTGACCCTAACGTGGCAGGTTCGACCCTGGCTCAGTCTGGCGGTATTTGAAGGTGCTCAAATACTTCAGCCTCGTGTCGGCAGATTTACTGGCACATAAAAACTCCTGTGGGACTAAAGTCCGGCATCCCGCCGTCTCTGAAAACCGTCTCCGTTCTCGTTCTCGTGAACTACTATGAACTAATGTGTGGAACAAGGCCACAAAAATGTTCATATCTACTATAAATTTCAAATTCGATTGTCGTATAGTTTCGAATGGTAGCTACTAAAGTTTGGAAAGGATTAGTCGGACAGTTGTGTAACATTTTTCGACTGTAAACTCTAAGAAGGATATTGCTCTTGTTAAAATGCTAGCAATTCCCTTGAGCATTTCACTTCTTGTAAATTATAAACTACCGGGCGAGTTGGCCGTGCGCGTAGAGGCGCGCGGCTGTGAGCTTGCATCCGGGAGATAGTAGGTTCGAATCCCACTATCGGCAGCCCTGAAGATGGTTTTCCGTGGTTTCCCATTTTCACTCCAGGCAAATGCTGGGGCTGTTCCTTAATTAAGGCCACGGCCACTTCCTTCCAACTCCTAGGCCTTTCCTATCCCATCGTCGCCATAAGACCTCTCTGTGTCGGTGCGACGTAAAGCCACTAGCAAAAAAAAAAAAATTATATATATATATATATATAAACTTGTAAAGCAGTAGCAGTTATACAGAACACAACGGAAGGGTTCATCTGAGTCCATGGTTTCGCTTTCGGCTCTCCGTCACGTGGTAATCGAATGAACGAATCATTTTGGCGAATCGTTTCAAATGAATCGGTTCTTCTAAATAAATCAGATTCCTCATCTCAACTACCGGCGGCCAGTACCTTTTAAGGGTTGCCGGATATTTGTGGTCACGGACATTTGCGGTCACTGAGGTAAGCTTGTGCCCACTCACAGAAATTCTCCAGAAGTCAGAGGAGATTTGCGGTCCCTGCAGCAGGGGGTGAGCCTCATTTAATTAATCTCGGGATTTCCCCGCTAACCTGTCCGAGCTCTTGCTGCCTTGTTCTAGATTAACATTCTGGATAAAGTGTGATGGGAATCAGCATTTTACGACATATAATTTGTTGTCGAACAAATTATTATATGTACTCGTGTTTGGAGTTGTTCATTAAATAACCAATAGGTCTACAGATAAATCCAAAGACGTCATCATTTTTTTGGCTTCATTTTAAGTTTCATTTTATGTGAGGTTTTTAATTTGTATTTATATTAATATTTTTATCGCAGGTGAAACGCAAAAATTACCAGTTTTTAAATGTGTTTCAACCATGCGTCAATTTTAAGACATTGTCACACAAAAACCAATCATCGGATCTAATCCAAGTTTCAACACAATAAACATTGGGGTGTTTTATACTTTGTTTATAAATTGCAGAATTGTATGTTTCCAAAAACATGACTTGTTCTTCTCCTTGAGGCACACCCAGGTGACGATTCCATATTGACTTTTCCAATACTTTCTGTATATATAACTATTGTAATGTGCACAATGATGGCTGAAGGTATCAGTCTCTAAATAATGCACGAGAGAGAAAATTGTTGTTTTCGAAGGGAGCGAGCAGGAGCCCAGGCAGGTTAGTGGGGATACCCTGAGATTAAACCGATGAGGCCCACTCCCTCCTGCATTGACCGCAAGTCTCCTGTGCCTGCTGGGGAATTTCTGTGAGTGGCCACAAGTATATCTCAGTGACCGCAAATGTTCGGACACACCTTTTAAGACACGTCCAATAATGGCTGCCACTAGGTCACGTGACCCTGCTAGTGGTCTTCTGGCGTCCACTAAACTCAAACATGCTTGAGTTTGGTGGCCACCAGTAGCCAACTGGACGTTTAAGGGGAAGTACCTCAGCACACGGAGACAGTAGAGGGACAATTACTAGCGGCCAGTACTGGCCACTGGCCGCCACTTCTAGCCGCCGCTACCGGTACTGCTCCCGTGTACAGGGGACTTTAGACTCTTCAGTCTGCCGAAACTAACTTTGAGTACATACATTTATGAACTACCTGAAAGAGAAAACAAATGGTAACAATATTACCCATGAAAAAGAATCTATTTAATTAAAATAGAATGACACGTTTCGTTCTTGAATGAACATCATCAGATTATATGGAATCACACTCAAATATTTATGTTTATTTCTGTTTAAACACGTTGAAACTTGAAATACGGAACATATCTTAATGAAGTCCTCCTACTCTAGAGCAGAGACAACTACCTGAGTTTCGGTTGACTGAAGAACCGAACAGTTATAAATTAACGGGGTCAAAACTGAAAGGAAATGGCTTCGAATATTACCAACAAAAAACTTACTTATTACCTAAGAGGAACCTCTATGCCGAATTTCATTCTCTTCGGCAGGGCTGTTCATGAGATATCGTGACGAGTGAATGGGATGTATTTTTATACTTATATATAGCAAACAAATGAAAATGCACTTGGACTTACTTTCGAATTTTATACGCCTAATCCAATAATTTTAAAAAAATCTAAAAGCGGGATAGCACGGAATTAACCGAAGAGAGTCTATGGTCAAATGTGATTTTACTCCCACTTCAAGAAGTATTCTGAAACTGCTGAATGTTTGTTAATGTCTTTAACCTTTTAACATTTTCCTATCGAGCTTTTGCTGTGAAAGTACGTGAGAGAGATAACTTTATGGTAAGGTAAATTCAATATATAATTATATATTTCTATTAACGTAGTTAAAGCAAGTCCATAAACTCTCATTTTCAAATTAAAATTGATGCTCATCTTTCGACTCCACGGAAGAGACGTCGAGTACGGATCGTGTTATGTCGTGATTCTAATTACTTAGTGAAAGGTGCAGTGAGACGAAATTATATTTTCACTAATTCCAGCAGCGGATCATTATATGCGGCAGCAAACAGATTTAATAATGTTGACGATAACACGTCATTAAGAAGAAGAGTTTGTCGTCATCTTTGGATCCCAAACGAATAGAAGCTAGGTTCTAATTGACACAATCAATTCCGCCCTCCTTGCAAAGTAGACGAATGCGCCTGGGAAATTACGAGTGCGTCTGCAGTTCAGGGGGCCATGATAAACCGAGCAGATTACATTCAGAGAAATAAAAAAATCCTTCAATTCCTCTTCAAAGAGTTAAAACAAATATACCCATTTGTTAATAATAATGTTTGCATCTTTTTATTATTTATTTATTTACCCTGAACTGTACATGTACAATCTAGGGTTGGTAGATAAAGAAAGGGAAACACTCACATATAAGGAGGTACCTCCATCCCCACATGTATGATTACATAAACTCTAATTAATATTTGCATATGTGTAGACAATTTTAAATTTACATATTTACACTCCAAACCCTGTACTCTTAGAATAATAATTATCTTGATTTATGCTATACATATTAGAGTAAGAAGACCCAGTCATTTACACCCTTTAAGCATACAGATAACATAAATTCAATATAATAAAAATCTTCCGGGCTATTATGCCGTGGTCCACCCCTCTCATTTCGTCCAGACGTTTCGACTACTGCCGCGGTAGTCATCTTCTGTGACGCAGTCGCCAGCGGGATACAGGAGAGAGTATCTACACGACGCCACAGAAGATGACTACGCAGCAGTAGTCGAAACGTCTGGACGAAATGAGAGGAATGGACCACGGCATAATAGCCCGGAAGATTTTTATTACATTGACATCGGCCGTGAAAACCTTCATACTTTAACATAAATTCAATATCACAACAATAAGTTTTAACCTATTCAATGCCGAACCCGTAGAAATACATTTCTGCGCGCCGTACCTAGCTCATCAAACCCGTACATATAAATTTTGCTGCATTGCCTACTTCGCCGAGTTCATATATCGCATATTTCACACTTTTAATTTACATGGAAATATTCAAAGAAGTTCTGTATGGCAGATGTACCACTTCATTTCGCATGTTTTGAAAGCGATTCCGATTGTATTTCGGCTTCGTTGGAGTGAAAAATCTTATCGCTATCTTTTAATCATCATGGCGTCTTGAAGTATACAGAAAAACGTTTAGGTTTTCGCATCAAGATGATGATAGTTTTTTCCAGGAATTCTAGACAGGACACTTAAAAATGTCAATCACACAATTCGACGGAACGTTTGGAACTTCAAACCCAATTAGATGATTCACTGTAATAACAAAAACTAACGAAGATTAGAAGTAGCGACTAGGTTATCCACTTCTAGTGAATTCGAGACTGTACCATTTGAGAAACGGCTTCAATCGGTGATCGTACTTTCACCGCGGAAATCGGGACAATATTGCAGCAAAAATCTCAATTCTTGGTAATCCCGGTTGCATCTAGATATAGCAGGCACAATGAAATGCAATGTTTGATAGGATCGATCTGTTGTTGTAGCCCAGTTACTGGCAACAAAGGGTAGAGCCCATCACTAAGTCATGGTGGTATCCTCCAATGAACCCCTTTTCAATTATTGAGTTACTTCCGGTGAGCCTGTCAAGCCGAGTGAATACCGCCAGTCGAATTGCGATAAGCTATAGAGCAATTGCTGCTACACTACACCGGAACTGTGGAAACTTTATATAGAAATCTCCACTACCACGGACAAGTTTACGGGACTTCAAACAAGAACGATCAGCTTGAGATATTTATCACGACTAAGTTAATAATAATAATAATAATAATAATAATAATAATAATAATAATAATAATAATAATAATAATAATAATAATAATAATAATAATAATAATCGTATGGTCTCAGCTACCGTGTGCAGACATTTCATTTGACGCCAATCTGGCTGACCGCTCGTCAATTTCGACGTTCCGTTTTACTCTGGGCCTACTAGATGGCAGACCGAATAAACCGAAACTCTCTTGGGCGTCTATGGCTGAGATTTAATGAATTTTGTCGGGTAAACACCAAATGTGTCACCAGAGATCTTTTACACGCCGATATCGTACGGCATGGAGTATCGAATGGACTTTTTTCCGCCCTTCAAAAATCCGACTACCTCTGCCAGGTTTGAATCCGCTATCTTGAGATCCGGAGGCCGACACTCTACCACTGATCCACAAAGGCAGCTAAGTTAATAGTTAGGTGCCATATTTTCAATTTACGAAGTAAGGATGCCCATATACAAAATATATGTTAGAAAACATAGTATAAAATTAGAGTGTAATATTAGAACTACCACGGTAACTTCTAATCATTATTATCAAAGCCGTATTAACAACAGTGCTGATGATGGCATTTATTATTATTATGAACCACAACAGTCGAATCAGCAAACTATATTATTACATAACCGTTTAAAAAAAATAAGTTAAAATGGAGCCCTTTGGACCAGCCAGTCGTTCGTATGTTGATTTCAACAGGACTCCATTTTAACTTACTTTTTAATTCAATTTGACGACACGCACATGTGGACTTAAATGTTGTAAATAGTTTTAACACTGATGATGGACCTTAAGGGTCCGAGAACCGGTTATGTAGGTAATAATATAGTGTGCTGATACGACTGTTGTGATTAATAATAATAAACGTTAACTTCTGTAAAAGAAAAGGAACACATGCTGCAAGGGATATTTTGAAACCGAGATAAAAATGATATTCTTTCTAGATGTTAAGAGTTTACATGTACTCAATTTGTAGACACACTGTAAGTTATTTTATAACTAATATTAGAATTCATTTCCAGGAACTAACAGAAATCGTTTCTCGTTTTTTAGCGTTAAGTTGATGTTTTTTTAACAGAACAATGTCTAATAGTGGACTGAGTGGGTGCAGGGCGCTAACTTTCTGGGCCCAAGATGGCGGAATCGATCCGGGCTTAGTCCGGTGATAATTGAAGGTGCTCAAATACGCCAGCCTTGTCTCGGTAGATTTACTGGCACGCCTCTTGCGGCACAAATTTTCGGCATCTCGGCGTCTCCGAAAGCAGTTGGTGAAATAAAAATATCCAGTAATATTCTTTCTTTCTTCCTTAATCCGTTTACTCTCCAGGGTTGGTTTTCCCCTCGGACTCAACGAGGGATCCCACCTCTACCACCTCTAAGGTCAGTGTCCTGGAGGGTGAGACTTTGTGTCGGGGGATATAACTGGGAAGGAGGACCAGTACTTCGTCCAGACGGCCTCACCTGCTATGCTCAGTGGTCACGTGGAGAGGAGGGGGAGGGTAATGGGAAGATTGAAAGGGATGGACAAGGAAGAAGGGAAGGAAGCGGACGTGGCCTTCAGTTAGGTACCATCCCAGCATTTGCTTGGAGAAGTGGGAAACCTCGGAAAACCACTTCGAGGATGGCTGAGATGGGAACTGAACGCCCTTCTACTCATCTGACCTCCCGAGGCTGAGTGGACGCCGTTCCAACCCTCGTACCACTTTTCAAATTTCGTTGCAGAACCGGGAATCGAACGCGGGCCTCCGGGGGTGCCAGCTAATTACAGTATCTAGTAATATTATTCTTATTCCTATTATGCCTATTGATAATAATAAAATAAAAGTAGACAATATAACAGTCAAAATCAAACTAAACCCCATGGCCCAACATCCTGATGGGCCTTGGCCTACTAGGTAACCGGTGCTCAGCCCGAAGGCCTGCAGATTACGAGGTGTCGTTTGGTCAGCACAACGAGCCCTCTTGGCTGTTTTAGTGGCTTTCTAGACCAGGGCCGCTATCTCACTATCAGATACCTCCTCAATTGTAATCACGTAGGCTGAGTGGACCTCAAATCAGTCCTCAGATCAAGGTAAAAGTCCCTGTCCTGGCGTGGAATGGAACTCCTAGACCGCAGGGCCGGCTATATTTATCATTACACATATCGTCGTTGCCGGGGCAAAACCTCCTATATTTTTGGAGATATACTGACCCGCAGGACATACATTATGAAGAGCGAGAATGCCTTGACAATATTCACACAATATTGCACCTTAGAAAACAGAACCTTACCGGCCAAAGTTCTAAGCTAAAATATTACACATAGGAGGTTTTGTCCCGGCAGCGACGATATACTAAAATATTTCGATCATTCAAGGGATAAGTGAAATAGCAGTTCATTTTCACACTGATTTCTAAATTCAGGAATAGAACAAATCGATGCCACTGCATTACCGTCGCTATTTTACGGGAGTTCACGAAGGGCATTAGAAAGGGCAATGGCATGTCGACGGTAGTATAATGTTCGAAACTGGTAATGATGACGCACTTCAACTGCACAATATGGTGTGCGTTCACAGGTCGTCGTGAGCATCGAATTGCTCTTGGGATCTGGTGGCATAGCGAGAGGATATTCAACCGCCAAATCCTTCACACTGCCACAGTAATACCAGCAACACATGCACTGGCAGCAGGTAAATATTTGTACATAGTTATAAGCACGAACTCGTTCACAGTGGGACAATTGATAGAGGAGGAGTTATCGCTAATGGCCAAACATTATGTACTAGTAACAACAACAACACATCCAGAAATTAGCCCTCGCACACAATTAGTGTTCGATTGCCATTTTCCCGCGTATTAAGGCCAGCCAGTAGAATTCATTTGAGTAATATTATTCAGTGATGCACGGAGTTCGATAGCTGCAGTCGCTTAAGTGCGGCCAGTATCCAGTATTCGGGAGATAGTAGGTTCGAACCCCACTGTCGGCAGCCCTGAAAATGGTTTTCCGTGGTTTCCCATTTTCACATAAGGCAAATGCTGGGGCTGTACCTTAATTAAGGCCACGGCCACTTCCTTCTCACTCCTAGCCCTTTTCTGTCCCATCGTCGCCATAAGACGTATCTGTGTCGGTGCGACGTAAAGCAACTAGCAAAAACAAAAAACAAAATCAGTGGTGCTGATGGCAATTCTTTAGTAGGACATGAAAGATGACAGAACGTTAACGCTTTTTTTAAACGTAGACTTACGTTCGTCGACAACGGGTACACGGAAAGAAAAATTATAAGACGCTTTTAGTGTTTCGGTAGAACACGTATATCGCCGAGAGTATTTACGATTATAATTCGAGAGTACTTAACTTACGATTATATTCCGAGAGTATTTAACTTACGATTATATTTCGAGAGTATTTAACTTACGATTATATTTCGAGAGTATTTAACTTACGATTATAATTCGAGAGTATTTAACTTCCGATTATATTTAACTTACGGTTATGTTTAATGTCTCAATTGACACACAAAAGAGGAGGCTCTTGTTTAAAAAAATATTCAAAATCTGAAAGGTAGTTTTCATGAAATAGCGCTTCAAATTAAGGCAAATGTTTGCTAAATATGTGACATCGCACACATACTCTGTAACAAGATGGTGCTGTGTCGACCCGCGCGCTCAGTTGGAGGTTAGCTGTCGTGAATACATCGTTGTCAGTAGTACAGTATAGAATAACAAATGGACAATAAAGATTTGATTAGGATTCAGCAAAAACATGCGGCCATAATTAAGGTACTGTTCCAACATTTCCAAAAATGGTAAACCACGGAAATCAAGGGTTTCTGGCGGTGGGATTCGAACCCAACAACTCCTCAATGCAAGCTTACAGCTTACCGCTTAGCCAAATCACCTGGTATTTTAAAATGTACTCTGATCTCTTTCCAACGCTAAACACCTACTCTACGCCTTGCTCAATTCACGCCGTTGCACCCTAAAATAAGTCTTACCTTGTTGCACAGCCAGGAACCGAACCTGGGACAACCAGATGAAAAGGTACTGTGCTAGATCCTAGATCAGGGCAAGAGAAAATAATTTCCGTTGACTTATTTACACATTCTAAATTCTCTCCATAACTTCGGTCTCTCTACAAAGGACACGTTTGTAACATCACACGTGGAAGAGTTTCATCTTTTTTAAGCCCCTCTGACTTCAGAGACAGCCCTTTCCATTCTACATAACGCTAGTCGGAAGGACATAATACGTATTTCGAAATTATAATTCTAGAATGTAACTTGATTTGTTTACTGCAGAGGAAATTTCTTACTCTCATGGATATGTTTCGTGCTTATTCAGTTGTATCTTAATTTTCTGGTTCCACTCCCATTTCTTATTCAAATAGCATCTCATATACTTTGCCAGAAGAAGAACTACTTTGCCAAACAGGCATTTTTTTCTGGGAATCGCGCATCTATTACATAGTAACGTATTTTTATTGTTTTAAGCTTCGTTTTCATAATATTTACTGTCAAGTCTCTGATGTCAGAGGAAATGGTGATCTTTTCGAACAATGTTTACAAATACCATCGTTCCCCTAGACCCAGAAATTCGATCCATGTGAACCCCAATCTTTGTCCCCTACGAGTTCAGGGCTTGCGAGACATGTGTGACATAACGGTGAACCCCAGCTGAGCTAACATCGTTTCAACATACCCGTGCCAGATTCCTGCTGATACCTCCCTTGGTCAATTTGTCCTTTTGCGACTTCGACCGTAGATTTGTGGGCTGCGGAAGTGTCTCATTCTCCTCCCATTCACAACCTTTATCTCATTTATTTGAAGTTGAAACTTTCCTAATTCCCTCTTCGATTAACATTTTCAGGGCACGTAACCTCTCCGCAGTGTTCATATGGAGTGAGGCCATATGGCGCTCTTGATAGCGATTAGTCCGTCGGATGGAGACGTTAAGCTTTGAGTAGACCCCTTGACATTATTCGATAGGGGTAGGCTCTATGCCGACACCGGATTTCACCATCTATTTACCTCACTATCATAATCTCACATCCACACACGCAGTCGCCTACGGGCGTCAAATATGAATACTTGCACCAGGTGTGGCGAACAAGTCCTTGGAACTCCCAGCACTAACCCCCCCCCAAACCCCATGGCACCACAGGCCTTGAAGGGCTTTGGCCTACCAAACGACCGCTGCTCAGCCCGAAGGCCTGCAGATTACGAGATGTCATGTGGTCAGCACTACAAATCCCCTCGGCCGTTATTCTTGGCTTTCTAGACCGGGGCCGCTATCTCACCGTCAGATAGCTCTTCAATTCTAATCATGTAGGTTGAGTGGACCTCGAACCAGCCCTCATGTACAGGTAAAAATCCCTGACCTGGCGGGAAATCGAACACCACGGGGCCGGCACTAAAAGCCATACGAAAAATAAAATAAATCTCCTTAGTAAGATGAGGATATTTCCTAAAATGCCTAATTGTCCCTGTAACTACTTAACATGCAGAGTAAAGTTAAACACCTGTTTTAGGTCACATTGTGGGGAATAAAAGGTGTTAGTACTTATAAATGCCTATGTTGTACGGTGACGTCTACTTCGCGGTAAATGCCCATTTAACATTATTATTTATTTAATATTTGCTTCGATATATCTCGTTAATCGTCAGAGAGTATTGCTTGATCCCATTCGGCCGTAGAACAGGGTCAATTCAACGTCTGTATCAAATTTCACTCGCGGGATCCCACTAGTGTGTGCGTGTGTGTGTGTGTGTGTGTGTGTGTGAGAGAGAGAGAGAGAGAGAGAGAGAGAAACAAAAATATGTTCAGTGCCTGTTTTACCCTAAAACAGGACTTGCAATGCCTAAATATCCTCAGCTTACTCATTAGTAATTTTATTACTCTTTGGTTCAACATACTTTTCGATATTACAGTAAATAATACCGATCTTCTTCTTCTTCTTCTTCTTCTTTTTCTACCGCTTATCCCACACCTGTGGGGTCGCGGGTGCGGACTGTGCCGCACATGTAGATCTGGCCCTGTTTTACGGCCGGATGCCCTTCCTGACGCCAACCCTATATGAAGGGATGTAATCACTATTGCGTGTTTCTGTGGTGGTTGGTAGTGTAGTGTGTTGTGTGAATATGAAGAGGAAAGTGTTGGGACAAACACAAACACCCAGTCCCCGGGCTAGAAGTATTAATCAGAGACGATTAAAATCCCCGGCCCGGCCGGGAATCGAACCCGGGACCCTCTGAACCGAAGGCCAGTACGCTGACCGTTCAGCCAACGAGTCGGACCACAGTAAATAATACCGATACTTAAAGGAAAGTTGGCCCTTCAGAGAAAAAGTTTGGGCTACACTGCTGTAACCGGTTAAGTATGCAGCCTGCATGACGTAAACGTTGTGCATGTTGCCTATGTTCCAAATTCGAAAATTCTGACTTCTTCAGATTTTCACCCCACAAATATACAATTCCCTCGTTAGGTTGATATATCATTTATCAAGATTTTTAATTCCAAAAGTAAACTTTTTATATTACTACGTTTTCTCCACGTGCTTCTCTTGAAACCTCGATATTTCCAAAACCATGTGGTAGAGAAGGCTTTGATTTCCAACAATACCAATTTAAATCGGTAGCATTACAATTGACATGAAAATGAGCAACGTTCCTTTCCTCATACTAACGTACCTACTAATAATCACCTCATCCCTTTCCAGTAAATGAGAGAACAAGCAACCGGAAGTAGAATTTATACCCAGGAGGATGGCCCTTCCACCTTTCCAAGTCCTGACCACGCAGAATGTTGCTTTAAATCGATAATCTGCACAAGAGCCAGTTTCCACCATTGATACAGGGTTAAACGTAATTTTGATAAAAGGCTCAAGCTTCAGGCCTGTGCAGTACCGAAAGAGAATGCGACTTCTCAAACTGCAATATATTCTGAAAGCCAATTACAACTTGAGATACAATTCCTTGAGTATGTAGTGAAACCAGTTTTGTACCTCCCTCCTCACCACCACCTCTTCTTTGCGAACTAGGAAATGAGAAGCCGTACGTTACGTGCACTTTAATTTCGAGGGAGTAAGCTTATGAGTTGCTGGTACTTTCTTCGCTCATAAAATTCATTCTGAGTCGAAGCTTTTGTACAAAATGCGTTTCGGTAACATTTCTGCTGAAATAGTACGAATCACTTTACAATAAACTGACATAGTGCATCATAAACCGCGCATAACGTACGCTCTCAATTCATCTATTGCCGTTTTCATGTGGAAAATACTGTATGTGAAGCTCCAATCCTGACTTAAGAATAACTAGTCAGGGTGTGATTTTTCACCTCTACCTTTCACGTTTCTCGCAGAAAGGCGCCGGAATTGAGCTGAATAAAGCTGGAATAATGGTGCTCTCAAGAGAGGGCCACACCACATTCAGTTATAAATACGTTTTGGAGAGAAGAAGATAAACTGAATATCTCCGTCGGGAAAACTTTTTTATTGCTGACCTTGCAGGATATTTAATTTTAAGAATGTCCTAGACATTTTAACGCTATTTTTATCCATTTTTTACACAGTATTATACACTGAGAAGAAAGATACATTTTTGTGTTGGTTTCTTTTCTGTACTTGAGGTTTCATTTATTTCACTTAGAACGAAAGTTAAATCGTCCGACTCCTTGGCTGAATGGTCGGTGTTGAGGCATTCAATTCAGAGGGTCCCGGGCTCGATTCCCGGCCGGGTCTGGGTTATTAATTGCGTCTATTTCTTCTGGCTCGGAGACAGGGTACTTGTTTCAACACTCTCCTCTTTCATATACAGACAACACACCATACTACCAACCATCACAGAAACACGCAATAGTGATTACATCCCTCCGCATAGGGTTGGCGTCAGGAAGGGTATCCAGCCGTAAAGTAGGGCCAAATCCACATGTGGGACACAGTTCGCAGTAGAAGAAGAAGAACGAACGAAAGTTATATTTTAAGAGACTAGCTAAAGGAAACCTGCTTCCCCTTAGCTTCCACGCACTGATGATCAATAGGTTATTCTCCTTCGTATTTATTATTCTCTTAGGTAACTTATCATCCACCATTCACCCCACATGGTCCGACCACTGAAGCCGGTTCATTCGCACAGCTTCATCTATCAAGTTCTATCAAGATCATTTCTAACCCTTAGCCTTTAGCTCCTTACTGCGAGTACACCGATGCCATCGTTCTCACCAGTATATAACAGAAATCCTATTACTATTATTTCAAATATACTGTGTTCCAGTCGACAGGGGGAACGCGATTAGCTCTGTGGTTTAGCTGCTGACTTCCACCGGGAAGGCTGAGGTTTGAATCCCGGTCGATGCTGGGTTGAAATGTTCATCTCAATATTCAAGTGGCTTCAGGAAAAGCAATTGGCCTTAAATCCTCGACCAAAACCTCCAGCGACCCCAGAAGAAACTGGGATAAGCTGAAGAAAGTGTCTCAATAGAAAGAGATTCTTTTTCACTCGCTGTAATTGACCTGACTGAGTGTAATAAAACCATGAAATAGAACAAAGATACGATAAGCAGTTCGCCTTTAAATTTTATCTTCACGTCACAAGTTATAACCTTTCGTTTTGACCATTGAAACCTGCTTATGAACATCTGCGCTGATTTTTCTTAAGGTATTCACACAATGCTTTTCGTCCCATGCCATCTACTTGTTAGGAAATTTCAACAGTTACAAATCAAGTCTCGTATTCATGTTTTAAAAAATACTCTACCGAATTTGGACAGGTTAAGTATCAATATATTTGGGAGGGCGTAACAAACACGAAGCTATTTTGCGACTTTAATAAAGAATACATGTAAAATAAAAGAGACTGCAACTGGTTGGGGAGTTCTAATAGACTGCTGTTCCAGACATTAAATCGAGGGTCCACAAATTATCAGTAACAAATGTGTTTAAGTTCAACAGAACACTAAGAAAGCTTGGGTTCGGGGTTCATGTTCTTCCCCGATTTAACAAAACAATAAATCACAGACAGCACTGTTAAAACGTTCCATTAAGCTGAAATTTATTATCACACTTCTTACGCTACTCAGCAGTTTCCTCCGTAACTTTTAAACACGCTCTGAGACTTCTTATATCTGTGACGAAGCTTTATAAAAAAGGTACGTGCTGAAAGATTCACTGACATAATGATTTAAGATAAGCTAACCATAAATTTAATAAACAACCTCATTGACACCACATCAGTTGGCTTTATTAAGCTTAGAACAAAACTATGAGTGCTAATAATTCACGAAGAGAATGCTTAGTGCATTCCAGATATGATAAGTAACTTGAAAATGTATGAAAGTCGAGTGAATAAACAGATAGGGATAATAATTCCGTGTGGCTATTTTTAGCCTGATGCAGCCCTTGTAAAGCTACCCTTACGTCAAAGGGCTGAAAACTTATGAACCAATAATTAAATATTAATGAGGATTCATGAATCATTCTTATGGTTATGATTTTTACTGTCCTAGCGGATGCAAACTGTATGACAATGCGGACAAATTTGCCGATAATTTCTAAATAATGACGTTTATTAATTTTCACTCAGGTATACCCTTATTTTTGCTTGTAGTTAGGCGACCCTTGACAGTGGTATGGCAGAATGGTTATATATAAGGAGCCTTGAGACTATAAAGCCGTAAATCGGACCGTAACCTAGCTGGCTCCTGCCCGGAATTAATGGAAGGAAGGAACAATGGTCAATACGTCGGTAGTTGTCGCAAGAGAAAATCCCTCATAAACCTGAGATTGTGGGGGTTCTGGTGTCAGGTATCAGGCCTATTGTATTATGTTAACAGATCTAACCGTTTTAATACCTTGGGCGTAAAATGTAGGTGGATATTTACAGTATCCACTCGACACGTAAGATAAGGGGATGTAAAACGGTAATACCATGAGAAAGCATTCGGGAAAAATCACTGTGCAAGTGGATCGCATTCTTGCGGTAAGATGCGAGCCTTTATTTAGCAGTAAACAAATGGGAAGGCCCTTAAATGCTTGACGGTGTATTTTTCAGATTTTAATTCCATATTACCTCCTCAACCATTTCTCGTTCAGACGGCATAACTCATAACCGGCGTATCTTGTCTTTACACAGTCCCATCAGCTTCAGAAGATTCGTTTCACTATTGATTATTTTGACCGTATTTTTTTCAGAGTTAGGAGCTATTTTACACATTTCCCTCTCACAAAACCACTGTAAATTTTCTGTCTTGTTTATGTTACGGGGTTTAAAAATATTTATTTCTACACATATTTCGATGTAATTATACAGCCTCTGTGCACAGAGTAATTTAATGAACGGATTACTGGATGAATAAATATGTTTAACGAAGTAAAACTACATAAAATTAACATGGAGCCAATATTTCATTAAAATAAAACTATGATAAGGTAAACAGTAAATGCACGTCGAACCACACAAAATTCCTTAAAATTAAAAATACAGAAATCAGTCTGTGTTAATTAGTTGAATTATGAACCATACAGTGAAATACTGAAAAAGACTGACTATGCACGTATCGATTTTATATGCAAGGTGGCTCCCTCTGTAGGTTAGTGGTCGGCCATTTGGCAGAGTAAAATGGAACGTCGAAATTGACACGCACGCAGCTTAAATGCCCTCGTACGATTTATACAATATTTTGTCTCGCCGAGAAATGCAAAGAGACTGCTAACACTCAAGCACATTGAGAATGACAGGCGTTACACTATAAAACCTTTTATAATAATAATAATAATAATAATAATAATAATAATAATAATAATAATGATGATGATGATATTGGCTTTACGTCCTACAAACTACTTTTACGGTTTTCGGAGACTCCGATGTGCCGGAATTTAGCCCCGCAGGAGTTCTTTTACGTGCCAGTAAATCTACCGTCACGAGGCTGACGTATTTGAGCCCCTTCAAATACCACCGAACTGAGCAAGGATCGAACCTGCCAAGCTGAGGTCAGAAGGACAGCGCCTCAACCGTCTGAGCCATTCAGCCCGGCTGCAGGGAATATTTTCGCAGAAACTTGAATGCCATTTTTCGTCATTTTTACAGGAGCTTTAGGCCAATCTAGAGACCAATTTTAAGACTATTTTTAGGTTGTAAAACGTGCAAGTGCTGATGATGTGTGACATTCTGATGGGTGAGTGATTCTACGGCATTTTGCCAAACCTCATGAGATAAAGATGGGTCACTGACTGCTCTTCGGGAGAAGTTCTTCTCTAGGCCATGTGCAAGCTTCAAGATTTATATTTAGCGTCATCTGGTGGCGTGGTATAGCGCGTCTGGTTGCTTGTCTGTCTGTCTGTCTGGCATTTCCTTTCACGAGAACGAAACCAAGAAAAGAAACGAAAAGAAAAGAAAAGAAAAGAGAATAACTAGGGGGAAAAACGAAGAATATTGTCGAGACGTCAGTTTTAAAAATAGTCTTGAAGTGTGTATACGGAGGTAGTCCATTAGTTAGTTCTTCTACCATATATGTCTCTTACGGGTAAACAAGTCGACCACTTCCTTATACTTCACCTCTCTCTCAATCGCACCATTCATATTTGCAATTTATTTACCCTGGGCTTGGCACTGTCAACAACCAGAGATGGGTGAAGCAAAGGTTGGAGCCAGGTTCCAAAGGAAACAAAGATAAAAGGAAGCAGAGGCAAATACCGGAAGAGAGAGAGCATACTGATCCATAAAGCCAAGCAGAAAATCTATGCTTTCTCCCCCGAAAAAGGAGATGCATACAAACATACATAGGCCTACACCCCCCCCCCCCCACGGCACTGAACACCGTTGAAGGGACCTTGGCCTGCCCAGCGACCGCTGCTCATCCCGAAGGCCTGCAGATTACGAGGGGTCGTGTGGTCAGCATGACGCATCCTCTCGGCCGTTATTCTGGGCTTTCGAGACCGGGGCCGCCATCTCACCGTCAGATAGCTCCTCAATTCTAATCACGTAGACTGAGTGGACCTCGAACCAGCCCTCAGGTCGAGAGAAAAATCTCTGACCTGGCCGGGAATCGAACCCGGGGTCTCCAGGCGAGAGGCAGGCACGCTACCCCTACACTACGGGGCCGGCCATACACACACAATTTTCGAAAAAACATTTTAAACAAAATAGTAATCTCGTAAGAACTGTCATAACTCAAGATTATATTTATTCTCGAAATGTCACTCAATATAATAAATTCAAGTAAGGTGAAGTAAGGAAGACAAGGAAGCTAACAAAACAGGAGCGAAAAAAGGAACTGTCGTACCAACTGTCTAACGATACCTATAATAAGAAGAAACTTTCAAATATATTTATATTTCTTTTTTACAAGTTGGTTTATGTCGCACCGACACGGTTAGGTCTTACGGCAACAAGATAATCATTCAACGAGTTAGAACCGTGGAAGGAGCACAATATTCTCAAAAGAGGACGGTCCTATCACGCGTTCAGCAACCTACGGACCTTACAACCACATGGAGGGAGAACTAACCATCAGCGAACCGAATAAAGGACTTTGGATGGCTATGCTGGATTTCTTGGATGAAAAAATATAATTTGTTTTACCGTGAAATTTCTGCTTGAAACATACAAAAAACTTACAAACTGATTAAACAGTGAATTTTCACAACGTATTTTATCGCACAATTTGTGTCTGAATCATAATTAGAATATATTTGTGTGTTAAACTGATACATGGATTACTCCTTGATTTTACATTATTTATTTTCAATTACATCTCCTCAGAATGTTGGAAAAAAACTATTTTTTTCTTCTACTGTAAAATTCACATTTGATGACTTCTTAGTACCTTTCCTATGTCAATGTCTCAATTCTTAATTCTTAATGTTCTGCAAAGACCTCGGAACGTCAAAAATGTATACAGTTCGTCTCTTTTCACAGACCATAAATCCACAAGACCACCGTATCTCATCTCCTACGATATGAAAATATAATTAGAATTCCGATACGAACATACGTAATACGTAATTTCTACCACCAGTATTCTGAAATTTATTCCAGTCAAATCTATATTATGTTACTGTTTATGTTTCCTTCTCTCCTCCTGCACATGTCCAATGCAAACTCTATCAATCCTCATACGTAAAAACTGACGCAAACCACAAGCGAAGTGCACAAAGAAGTTAGCGCATCTTTCATTTTTAACATTTTCATTTCATTCTACAGTGTGCAGCGAAATAGAAATCAAAGAGGAGTTGGAAGAAGAGGAACGAGGTTGGGGAAAAGGCTGCTGAAGTTAGTGCAACACGTGCTTTCTTGCTTACTCATCATAACTTTTAACTATGATAGAAAGTTTTGCTGGAGAATGCGATTTGGTAAGCAGAAGCTGTTTGGTTGGAATAAGTTACCTCCGGCGCGGATGAAACAATTCTGTTAGAAACAATGCGAATAGCAAGCAAAACTTTCTTCTTCTCTTCCCCCTTCCTAGAGAGGTCAAGATTTTAAAAATCAAAGCTTTGACAAGAGAAATGTAACTGATCTCTTTTCTCCGTCTTCCGAAGAACGTGATGAGAATGAGAATAGTGGATACATCTATGGAATAATAAATCTTTCAGCTCTTGTACCAAGCACATCCCGCATATCGTATCCTATCCGCTCAGAATTACAAGGTAAACATTTGGAATTCTCGATCGTGGTTCATTCTGTGTGGAATGCCCTGTGCTGCTGGGAAATGTATTGACGGATCAACGAGATGGATAAACGCAGTTTCGCTCTCGTAGCTTCTGTAAACAACTACTAGAATTACATTTCCGTAATATGTCTGAAAGACAAGCTAACTTTCTCGAGGGAAAGAGAGTTCGCTATAATTCATTTATGGAAACACTCGCTGAATGGTCAAAGATGACTAACTTTTAATCGAACATCTCTATAAATGAAATTTATGCTTCGTCTGTCAGTGTGAAAATGATCCATTCTGTCAGACTGGCGGCAGCGCGCGGCCGGCGGGTTCCGTGGTTCAAATCCCGCTCACTCCATGTGACATGTGTGATGGACAAAGTGGAGACGGCACAGGTTTTTCTTCGGGTACTCCGGTCTTTGGCATTGAGGCCCTCAGTTCGATTCCCGACCGGGTCGGAAATTTTAATCGGGTTTGATAAATTCTTCTGGATCGGGGACTGATTGTTTGTGTTTGTCCCAACACACTCCTCTTCATATTCAGACAATACACCACACTATCAAACACCACAGAAACACGCAATAGTGATTAAATCCCTGCATATAGGGACGATGACAGGAAGGGCATCCAGCCGTAAAACATGGCCAAATCCACATGTGCGACATAGTTCGCACCCGCGACCCACAGGTGTGGGAAAAGAGGAAGAAGAAGAAGACTCTTTCATTCCAGCAACACACTGCAAGATCGTTTCATTTCATCTGTCAGTCATTAATCACTGCCCCAGAGGAATACGACAGGCTTCGGCAGCTGGCACAATTTCTATCGTCGCCGGTCGAATGACTGGAAACAGGCTGTGGATTTTGATAAAGACCTTTTAGACTATCGGTTCAATTTCTTTTCCTTTTTTCTTTCTTTTTGCTAGTGGTTTAACGTCGCACTAACACATCGAAAGTTTTCGGCGACTCAAGGATGAAAAAGATCTAGGACTGGGAAGGTAGCAGCAGACGTGTTTTTTTCTAAGATATAGCCCCAGCCTTTGCCTGGCGTGAAAATGATCAAACTGGGGAAAATATTCATTTATAGCACAAGGAATATGGGATTGGGATAATTTATAAATGGTCGATAAATTTGAAAGTTCGTTGAACACATTTAAGGAAAGGCTAAGTAAACAAGTAAGAGGGAATCTGCCACTATAATAATGGCGTATGGCCTCCTGGGAGGCTTTGTGCAGGTCTTTTTGTAGTAGACGGTCTACAGGCGAACTGTCTGTCTGTGAGGATGTGGCCTTACCTAAGATTCATTCATTCAATCGAACCCGGCCCTTCTGGACCAAAGGCCAGAATGCTAACCATTTAGCCAGGGAGCCGGACAATATGCCATAGAACATAGTTTGAACCCCTTATTATTATTATTATTATTATTATTGTTATTATTATTATTATTTATTTATTTATTTATTTATTTATTTATTTTCCTTAGGGCGGTAGATGGAGAAAAGGCCCTTTTATGGAGTCTTTTTAATAGGAGAATTTCACACACCATTTCCTAGCCTTCATCCGTCTCTGTGGTGTAGTGGTTAGTGTGATTAGCTGCCACCTCCCGGAGGCCCGAGTTCGATTCCTGGCTCTGCCACGAAATTGGAGTAGTGGTACGAGGGCTAGAACGGGGTCCACTCAGCCTCGGGAGGTCAACTGAGAGGAGGGGGATTCGGTTCTCACCTTAGCCATCATCGAAGTGGTTTTCCGTGGTTTTCCACTTCTCCTCCGGGCAAATACTGGGATGATACCTAATTTAAGGCCACGGCCGCTTCCTTCCCTCTCTTTTGTCTATTCCTTCCAATCTTCCCATCACCCCGCAAGGCTCCTGTTCAGCACAGCAGGTGAGGCAGCCAGGGCGACGTACTGGTCCTCCAACCCGGTTGTATCTCCCGACTCAAAGTCGCACGCTTCAAGACACTGTCCCTGAGGTGGTAGAGGTGGGATCCCTCGCAGTGTCCGAGGGAAAAACCAACCTTGGACGGTAAACGGAATAAGAAAGAAAGAAAGAAAGAAAGAAAGAAAGAAAGAAAGAAAGAAAGAAAGAAAGATTTCCTGGGCATCAAATATTTCCGTTACTAGGATGAAGTCAGTTACCCGACATCACGTGATCTTCCGAGATGTCAGATCTAAACTGATTATCTTTCCGTTTCAGAAAACAAAGTTGTCACATAAAGACAGACTCGGACAGTAAATGACCTATAGAATTTACTCTCTTCACTTCTGCTGTCCCTTTCCTTTGGGCAACTTGAACTGTGCGAACACATGTCTTGAATCGGGCGACTTTGACAATGGACTGAATGATCAATAAAGGAGTCCGTTTTGGCCTCCTGTGATGTAATATTAAAGAGCTGACATCCCGCCAGCCGGCAAGCAGTGCATTCTCAAGGAGCTGTCCGCCCTGGAATAGACCTGCCTACATATATTAATGAAAGGACAGCTCGGGTCAACACATTTTGATCCACTAGATGTGATTTCCTCAAGTACAATCATTATTTATGGAACGTATCCAGGCCTTAAGAGTGCAATGTAAAACGTGCAAGTAACAGTCTACAACCTGGGTAATGCGATCGAAACCGTTTATAACGACTCCGAAAGAACCGTCAATTAACGGTCGTAATAGGCGATAGTCACACCAACCGGTCTTTTTAATTGCTAAAAATATAATATTAGTATGTTTTCGGCTGCACACTCACACAAAATAAAGTTAACACTTCAAAAAGCATAAGTGAAATAAGTACTGTATTTGCAACTTTCTTACTTACTTTCTTTCTTTCTTTCTTTCTTTCTTTCTTTCTTTCTTTCTTAATCTGTTTACCCACCAGGGTTGGGTTTTCCCTCGGACTCGGATCCCACCTCTACCGCCTCAAGGGCAGTGTCCTGGAGCATGAGACTTTGGGTCGGGGATACAAGTGGAAAAGGACCAGTACCTCGCCCAGGCGGCTTCACCTGCTATGCTGAACAGGGGCCTTGTGGGGGAATAAGAAGATTGGAAAGGATAGATAAGGAAGGGGGAAGGAAGCGGCCGTGGCCTTAAGTTAGGTACCATCCCGACTGGAGGAGAAGCGGGAAACCACGGAAAACCACTTCCAGGATGGTTGAAGTGGGAATCGAACCTCCCTCTACTCAGTTGACCTCCCGAGGCTGAGTGGACCACGTTGCAGCCCTCGTACCACTTTTCAAATTCCGTGGCAGAGCCTGGAATCGAACCCGGGCCTTCGGGGGTGGCAGCTAAACATACTAACCACTACATCACAGGAGCTGACTACTGTATTTCCAATACAGTAGCCTATTTGTGGAATGAGTCTGAGACGAATTTTTTTTCTAGTGTTTACACAGTACGTACTGCAATACTATGTCAGCAAAATATAAAATGAAAAGTGAGGAAAGAAGTAGCAACAATGTGAATTTATCAATAATGTCGCACGCTGTCTTGGCTAATAAATGAGATGTTCTTTCTGTCCTTCCAAATTGTAGAAATCGTTTAGTGTGATACAATTCCTTCGCGATACTGACGTTTGTATCCCCATTTTCTAATCGCCATATTATGCGTGATGTTTTTCATGAATATTGTCCGGCTCTATGGCTAAATGGTTAGCGAGCTGGGCTTTAGTCACAGCGGTCCCGGGTTCCATTCCCGGCAGGATCGGGAATTTTAGCCATCATTGGTTAATTTCGCTGGCACGGGGGCTGGGTATATGTGTCGTCTTCATCATCATCATCATTTCATCCTCATCATGACGCGCAGGTCGCCGTCGGGCGTCAAATCAAAAGACCTGCACCTGGTGAGCCGAACATGTCCTCGGACACTCCCGCCACTAAAAGCAATATGGCATTTCATTTCTTTTCCTGAATATTAAGAGACAGCTTCACAGCGATGCTTGCCTTGACTATTTAACCGACTGGTTTGAAATCCACTGAAAATAAGAGTTTGAAAATAAGCTTTGCATTGTTGTCAGCAATTCCAAAACGCGTAAGAATTAAAAAGTCAACATTGGACGTTATAGTCGGCATATTTCTCCGAAGATGTGATAAGAATGCGTCGTTGTATACGGTATGTGGTAATAAGCGATGTCGTACTAAGCAGTGTTTATATAGGACGTAGATGGCACCGTTAGATCCAATACGTCATTAAAAGCGATGTGGCGATAAATGTTTCTGCTGTAGCCTACTTCTCAAAATTATGACGACGTACCTCTACAGCAGACCTGAGGAAAGGTGAAAACCATCCAGGATGGAGAAGCGTAGTTAATTGGGTTACTACGCTCAGAAATGTGCAAAACGACTAGCAAATGATTGATTGTGATTGACTGACATCGGGCTCAGATAAACAGCACTTGCTCGGAAGCACTCCATAACAAGTAACCTCTTTAATGAATGGAATAATTTCTTACCGGGACGAAACATTACCAGCACACAAATCTTCCAAGTTCTAATTGTTTCATTTAGTGGCTAGAGTGATTGTGAATCCTGGCCGATCTGTGTGATTCTGCAAAAACTGGGATAACTAGTCCGAAACTAGCATTCCATATCTAGAACTCCCCATAAGCTGATAGTGCTAAGTTTTCGTCTGTCGCTTACGTACTTGAACGACAACATTCATTATTAAAAGGAACAATGGAGTTGTTTTTTTTTCCTTTGCTATACTTGCCTTTAAATGTCTTGGCGCTTCATTGCACAAAGAGCGAGGGTTACATGCAGAGCGATGTACGGCTGTCAGTCCAGCAGCCAACGGGGATAGGGAGTACCGGATGTACGAATGAATATGATTGGCTCTCAAGAAATCCCGATTCCTGCGTATGTAGTGCGCACATCTCCTTACTCGCCAAGTTATCTGCAGAGTAGTATAGTGGTTTAACAGGTATTACTAACACAGATGGGTTTTCGGAGACGAAGGGATAGGAAAAGGCTAGGAATGGGAAAGAAGCTGTCTTTAAGGTACAGCCTTTGCTTGGTGTGAAAATAATGAAATCACGAAAAACCATATTCAGGTCTGCCGACAGTTGAGTTCAAACCCACTATCTCCCGAATGCAAGCTGCAGTCATTTTGATCTGATGCCATGTAGTTCGCTGACATCTCAATTTCAACTTTGTATTTTGCTCTACTAAATGTCACAGGAATAGAAACTCCATTGAAGTTTCCAATCAGTTTTGTCGGTTTAAACATGTTTCACTCTACCACTGGCCTACAAAGAAAGCTGTTTCCTACGATGATGTAAAGAAAATGAACATAACAGACACTGTTGGCTGCTGAATTCCACTGTAAATGATTTTCTCTCAGTAACTGAATCTTTCTTCTCCCACAGTGTAACGTTTCCTCCAGATGACATAAGAAAAACGACTCGCACACTATGACAGCAGAACAGATGCCACGTTCCTTGAGACGACAGCCACAGGAGGCTGTGCAAGCATCGCGCGGGTCACTGACACCACCGAAGCCTGCTGTATGCTTGTGAGTAGCGTAAGAAGAGAGAGAGAGGGAGAGAGAGAGAGAGAGAGAGAGAGAGAGAGAGAGAGAGAGAGAGAGAGAGAGAGAGAGAGAGAGAGCTAGGTATACCAACTCCACCTATTTGCAGTTCCTTCATCGTCTTACATACACGAACACGCGTGGGTTTGTCTCAAATGGGCGTTCCAAGGACTGCACACAAGACCTATGCAACACTCAGTGACTTGCTTACTAGAAGATGTCTTACTGCAAATTACTCGTAAAATGCTTCACTGCGTCCAACCAAAATTAAATTCCTCAGCCAGCAACTACGGATAGAGTTTCGAACAATCCTGTGGTTCTACCTTATAAATTCCAATTTAGTTTCATTACGTGGGTAACTCGCATTACAGAGGGAAAGAATAGTTTTCCAAAGCAGAAATCCGTTTCTCAGCCCTTATTTCAACCTGATATTATCTGGCAATGCAGGTTGATGTTTGGCATATTTATTTTTACAAATAAGACACTAACGAAAGCATCGTTCTGTCTCTTGAATCAACAAACATAACCATAATCAGGGAATCGGATTTCTATGTAAATATATTTACGTTCATTAAACTACAATTAATTATATTTACGAATCATGCATGTGGAGTTGAAAATGCTCTGTTTACTTTCCATATTTTGGAGTTTACCACATATGTGCCATTATTTTAGTCATTAAAATCAATATAGTCCATATTTCGGCTACGAAAATATTACAATCCATTAAATTAACAGTCCTGGCAATAATGGAGAAACAAATTAACAATGTATATTTAACCATTCAATATTTTAACTTTTGAGCAGCTCATCAATTAGCAGTGTTCCAGTGATTTCCCGATTATTTCGTAATTCGGGCACTCCCTTTCATGGGACTCTCCTAAGTACCTTCCGCTCGCCATGGAATTAATGTTGATCGGCAGGGTAGGAGAATTGGTGGTATACTATTTCTAAACACTAGATTGCGTGCCAGAAGTCTGGATTCAATTCCAAACATCTCCACTGTGCTCATATGGAGTGAGGTCACATAACGCTGTTGAAGGTCATTCGTTTGCCGGATGGAGACATTAAGCCTGTTATTCGACAAGGGAAGGTTATGTGCCGACATCGGGTTTAATCTTCTTTTCTACCTCATCATCTCACCTCCAGACGCGTAGGTCTCCCATGGGAGTCAAATGGAAAGATCTGAACCGGGCGAGCACCTAGAGCACAAAATTACATCCAAGATGCCCTCTCCACCCTCGAACCATGGTTTCGGAAGTGGAGAATCAAAATTAATGTAAATAAATGCAATGCAACGTTCTTTTCCAAACGCACTATGACTAACCCCCTCCCACTGGTCTTTTTCGGTGAAGTGATCCGGTGGAGAAATTCTTCCAAATACCTAGGTGTAATCCTAGACAGAGGACTCACTTTCAAAGATCACACCAGTTCGATTTCGGTCCAAGCGAACAAACGCTTATCCCAAATTATTCCCCTCATGAAAGCCGATCAAGGCCTAAATCTAGAAAACAGACTCACGCTGTACAAGACATCTATCCGACCTATACTGGAGTATGCCAGTCCGGTCTGGGGAATGGCAGCCAAAACCCACCTGGATAAGGTGCAGCGCGTCCAAAACCGGGCGCTGCGTCTCATCTCTGGTGCACTATGGTTTGAACGGAATCATGACATCCACCAATCCCTTAGGATTGAGGAGATTAGAACCAGAATCAAGAAGACGTCCCGGAAATTCTATTCTGGGCTAATCAACAGGCCCAACCCACTCATCTCATCGCTGGGCAATTATGATACCGTAGGTTACCGCTATAAGCGTCCTAAGGCAATCTTAGATTAGTCGCCCCCCCAACAGGGCGCAGGTCATATCCTGACCAGTTCTGATTCCGTTTGTTAGCAGGTCCCCCCTACCCACCATCAATGCAGCTTCAGCTAATAATAATTTCGTGTGGCTATTTCTAGCCGAGTGCAGTCCTTGTAAGGCAGACCCTCCGATGAGGGTGGGCGGCATCTGCCATTTGTAGGTAACTGCGTGTTATTGTGGTGGAGGATAGTGTTATGTGTGGTGTGTGAGTTGCAGGGATGTTGGGGACAGCACAAACACCCAGCCCCCGGGCTACTGGAATTAACCAATTAAGGTTAAAATCCCCGACCCGGCCGAGAATCGAACCCGGGACCCTCTTAACCGAAGGCCAGTACGCTGACCATTCAGCCAACGAGTCGGACAGCTTCAGCTAAAGTGTTATGATATAGCACCCAAGACCTCACTTAGGTCGGAGGGCTAAAATCCTCAACGGAACCCATTTGGATTCCGTCTGAGATTGGGGCATGGGGCGAGCCGAACATGTCCTCAGACACTCCCGTCACTTCAAGTCATACGATATACGATAAAATCAGTTAACATTACACTAATTGTTGTTCGTCGAATCGTGCCCTTTCTCTCCCTCCTATCACTCACCTCCATTAGATAAGAATAATATAGAAACTGTAACAGTAAATTACTGCCCAGAAGCAAAAGAGCTTTCACAAAATTAACTAAAATACGAAGCAGAGTGAGAGCGTTAATTTTTGTGATATATTTTAACAATATTCTGGACGTTAAGATGTAATGTTATTTCCATATAACATTTACGTAAGGGAGGGAAGAAAAACAATCTCTTAAAAGATTAAAATAAGGAATTGTAAGAGTGAATCGCATTAGTGCAGAACAAAAGTAGGACGTTTACCAAACATTACGAGAAGACCAAGAAGAAGAGAACAGCTTTATCTTAATGTAGCTCATGTATTTTATAGCTCTAATCCTCTGTTTTGTATTCCTTTCTCTCCGTTTTACATTATACGCCCCCGCCACTTCCTGCTTGCGCAACAAACACTTAACTTGTATTAAAACAAACACACGAATAAAATTATAAATATTTAAAAGTCTAATTTTGTACTAAACCGAGGAAACAGACAGAGAGAAGAAATTGTTTGAAGTATGTTAAACAATATTATCATTATTATACTGCATTATATTGCATATTTTATAGTTAATCAACCAGAGAATTCTTGACGATCTTCAATTGCGAGGGTGGACGTTGATGAGAAAGGTTCCCTTTGTTCATATCTTACCGTAGTTAAGTAATTGCTTTCCTTTTGCTTTATCGGCTACACTCCACCTCCATTTAAAAATCAGGAGCATCCAATCAAAATGTGTAATGTCCATTAATACAAATTTTTCAGGAGAAGCGAAAAACTGATAGCTTCTAAAGTATTCAGTAAAATATAAGGCAGTTTTCACAGTTAGTTTATTATTGGGATACTGAATTAGATGTCATATTACAAGAGATCAATAATTCATTGGGGATGTTACAAGGTTAATTTACATTTTGGACAGTATACGTTTTGATCTATTTTATCTGACATTATATGTTTTGATGAGTTTACTGAATTTTTGTCATCAATAGTTCACATTAATTTTAATACCTTGAAATTATAACTTACAAAATTACACTTCAAATTTACAGTACCTACTTAACACAGCATAAAATGAATATCTGCCTTAAGGAATTCAAAGAAGACTTTAATCTGTAAAAATTTATTCAGTGCAAAAATTTGTTATAAGCAGAATATGATTGTCTAGAATAGGCTACATTCATTAGATTTTATGCATTTTATGAAAGGAAAGTAAAATTAAAATATATCATTGGTGAGCATAATGCGTTCTGATTCAGTCACCCGCGTGGACAATATACGATTTGTTTTAACCACTCACTTTCAATATATGTTTTCAATGTTACAGTATATAGATAGATAAAATATGAATGCGGTAACATGTAGAGCGCAAAATAGGACATTATAGGTTTTGATTGGTTGCTCCTCAATTAATCTAATTATATAGCAATAAAGTACACTAAACACTAAAGACACTAAAGCCGTAAAGAAACAATGTACAAAAAGTCATAATTTGGAATAATTTCTAATATATGCATTCACAATTTGCTTTACGTTGCACCGACACAGATAGGTCTTACGACGACGATGGGATAGGAAAAGAGAGAAAGCGACCGTGGCCTTAATTAAGATAAAGCCTCAGAATTTGCCTGATATGAAAATGGGAAACCACGGAAATACATCTTCAGGCCTGCCAAACCCAATATCTCCCGAATGCAAGCTGAAAGCTAAGTGACCCAAACTGCACAGCCACTTGCTAAAGGTAACCATATATGCTCAGTCATGCACAGTGTATAACTCAGGTGATGTTCTGTGTGAAACTGAAAAAACACTGAAGAAGCTACCTTATCTTCTGGACTAAATGGAACTAAACAATTTATCGTAAGTGACAACTAGCACATTTTAACGGGAGATTAGATGAACTTACCATCAACAGAATAATGGAATAACGTATTCAAAACGTTATCTTAATATGCGATCTCATTTGGACAGCATGTTAACCAAGTTGTCTCACGTATTAAAGTCTTATGTTAACTCAGAACGTTAAACTAGGCAACACTGAAAAGTGCATTAAAACAATCCTTGTTAATACTCTTCAGATATACAATACATTACAGAAATTTTCCAAATTCAGATCAGCAGAGAAAATTCTTTCTTTCTTTCTTTCTTTCTTTCTTTCTTTCTTTCTTTCTTTCTTTCTTTCTTTCTTTCTTTCTTTATCTGCTTACCTCCCAGGCTTGGTTTTTCCCTCGGACTCAGCGAGGGATCCCACCTCTACCGCCTCAAGGGGAGTGTTCTGGAACGTGAGACTTTGGGTCGGGCTGGGGGGCGATACAACTGGAGAGGAAGCCCAGTATCTCGCCCAGGCCGTCTCACCTGCTATGCTGAAAAGGGGCCTTGTGGGGGGGATGGGAAGACTGGAAGAAATAGACAAGGAAGAGAGGAAGGAGGCGGCCGTGGACTTAAGTTAGGTTCCATCCCAGCATTTTCCCGGACGAAGTGGGAAACGACGGAAAACCACATCGAGGACGGCTGAGATGGGAATCGAACCCCCCTCTAGTCAGTTAACCCACCCCCGAGACTTAGTGGACCCCGTTCCAGCCCTCTTACCACTTTTCGAATTTTCGTGGCAGAGCCAGGAATCGAACCCGGGCCTCAGTGGGTTACAAGCTAATCACACTAACCACTACACCAGAGAGGCGGACTTAAGGGGAATATTACGTGTTGAAAAGGTTTGCATTATCTGCTAGGTCGGATGTGTAAGTGCAATTTTTTTCTTTTTGTAAAATAAGGTATATCATAATTTACTGTCCGACGTCTTTATTTAGCGCGTAGTGCATCTGACTGCTGTCCAAGAGATCTGGGGTTCGTTTCCTGACTAGGTCTCTTAAATTTTCTGAGCTATTAAGGTTTGAAAAGGGGCTCACTTCTTCTCGTTGGGACATTTACAGGATTGCCTGATATGAAAGGAAGCTGTTGGATACATCATACTGGTGAGACAGCCAATCCTGCTTCTAGAAAGACAGTTGGCAATTGGTTGCCTAAAACTTAGGAGACGAGTAGTTCCATTGATTTAGTAAATGTGCTTCTTGGAAAGGCCTCCGTACGCTATTTCGATTATATTTTCTAAGAGGTTTTAGGAATCGTCATCTGACAGCCGTTACCAGCAAAAAGATAGCGTGGTGCTTAACTGTGAAGTAGGAATCAGGATTGTTGATGTGGTCATTTCTAAAAGCAACAAAAATATCTCACTCCTAACATTCTCTTGTTAATGACCGTTTCTTAACCGGCTTTAACGTTTGTTGCTCCTTACCTTTGATTTAACGACCGTTAAACGTTTACGACTGTTCCACAACGAGAGAAGTTAATGGATGCTAACGCACGCGGCAATAACAGTCTTTATTTCCCAATATCTGTACCCTCTTCCTAGAACGGAAATAGTACATCACCTTATTTAGCGTTATTCGAACAAAATTTCATTTAATTTAATTACACAATACAAAGAGTACGTTCTGAACATTGCAACTGCAATGTGACCTCGAAAATGTTGTGAGATGGACAGCAGGCAATGGTGGGGTTAAAAGTCAGGTTGTGAGTTTCACAAATAGGAAAAGTCCCCTCAGTTTTAATTACTGCGTTGATGGGGTGAACGTTCCTTTTGGGGATCATTGTAGGTATCTAGGTGTTAATATAAGGAAAGATCTTCATTGGGGTAATCACATAAATGGGACTGTAAATAAAGGGCACAGATCTCTGCACATGGTTATGAGGGTGTTTAGGGGTTGTAGTAAGGATGTAAAGGAGAGGGCATATAAGTCTCTGGCAAGACCCCAACTAGAGTATGATTCCAGTGTATAGGACCCTCACCAGAATTGCCTGATTCAAGAACTGAAAAAAATCCAAAGAAAAGCAGCTCGATTTGTTCTGGGTGATTTCCGACAAAAGAATAGCGTTACAAAAATGTTGCAAAGTTTGGGCTGGGAAGAACTGAGAGAAAGAAGAAGAGCTGCTCGACTAAGTGGTATGTTCCGAGCTGTCAGCGGAGAGATGGCGTGGAATGACATTAGTAGACGAATACGTTTGAGTGGCGTTTATAAAAGTAGGAAAGATAACAATATGAAGATAAAGTTGGAATTCAAGAGGACAAACTGGGGCAAATATTCGTTTATAGGAAGGGGAGTTAGGGATTGCAATAACGTACCAAGGGAGATGCTCAATAAATTTCCAATTTCTTTGAAATCATTTAGGAAAAGGCTAGGAAAACAACAGATAGGGAATCTGCCACCTGGGCGACTGCCCTAAATGCAGATCAGCCTTGATTGATTGATTGATTGATTGATTGATTGATTGAGATGTTTGATGTCCAAAACTTCATTTCTGTCGAATATTTCAAAGCCACAAGAAAGTGTTTTGTATTAATGCAGACCTAGTTCCTACCCTCATTTCCCCTACAGTAGGACATACTATACTAGACTTAACTAAAGTTGGCGTCTGACAGGTAAGGTTGGAGGGAGGAGCACTGCACGTGCCATTTCACGAGGTTGCCACATTCCAGCATTCCTTTCTACATACTCTTACCCCTCGCTTCCGGCTCACTTGTTCCCTCCTTCATTCTGACCGCTGTGATCTGTTGTAGACTACCTGGCCAGGCGGTGTCGTCCCATTTGCGACCACTCTTATACAAACAAGCAGGTTCTTATCAGTGACAGGTTTGGCAACTCCCAGCAAGACGAGCTGCCCTGAAGTTTTATCTCCATGGCAACCGCAGTCGCCCCACCCTTGTTTCCATGGCAACCACACAGCCACTCCCTTTATCCCGCCTCGGCAGGCAGTAAACGGACCTCCCTCTAAGAAATGTCAGACACCAACTCTTATTATTAGCAGTATAGATCGAACTGTGAGGTCTGAACTGAATTCAGACCTGCCACAGGAGGTTGACAACGAGAAGAATGCTATGTATGAACCTACAGTGCACAAAACAAGTACAACCTTGAATGTATTGAGGTGATTGGATTGATAGGGGGTGCTCGCGGAACGATAGTGAGCCTTTTAATGTTGAAAATATTTCTTATCTGACAAAGTGGCGCTCCCCATACTATGAACAACGTAAAATTAAGCAATTTTCTCAATTTGTCGAAAGTTGAAGGGCTAAACGGCTCGGAAAGCTTTGAAAATTGTGAGTCTTGGATAGCTCTATCGAACTAAAGAAATTTCGAAAATCACTTCCGGCCTAAATGTAGTTCTGGATAAACAGCCTAAAATAGCGTGTTTCTTTGCTCGTTTTATTTTTTATTCAGATCATAGCTAAATCAACTTATATGCATCATTTTTTAGTAAGTCTGCCTTGTTTCAATAGCCTAAACTCTGCACTGACTCACATTAGCGCTCGTAGTGGTAGAGAAAGGCAAACTGCTAATCTAATCGACCGGATAGTGATGATTAAGAAAAGGATTGTAATTTTTAGGAATAAATATAGAATATATTCTCATACTGTATTTACCTAAAATTCGTAGCTCATATCCCTAGGAGGTTTTCAACTGTGGAATTTTGTAGTAAAGACCTGAAAAATGCTAGGCATCTCTAATCATACCATAAAATCTACTGCAGTCTCGACAGTTAGGGGATCTGTCGCGATTTTACGAAAACTCT
The DNA here is from genome assembly GCF_040414725.1 of Anabrus simplex. Lineage (NCBI taxonomy): Eukaryota > Metazoa > Arthropoda > Insecta > Orthoptera > Tettigoniidae > Anabrus > Anabrus simplex. The sequence goes on along the minus strand of NC_090273.1, from coordinate 120,111,614 downwards.
TATGTGCTACATAATAATGCGTTATCGTCCTTAATCTCTTCTACTATTTTCCAATCTTTTATCAGAAATTGTATATTTTGTGTCTTTGTTACGCTTTATCCGATTAGAAATTACAAACCTGTTGGACGTCTTATCCCGGAAGTTACAAAGCACAGTATAGTACTTACCACTTTCCATGGCACTTCCTTTAGTAATACAGTACGCGTACTCACCTGAAAAGAAAGAGGAAAAATTATGAGAATATTGATTACAAAATGTAATTAATCAGAGTCTAATTATTAGCCCCCCCGCCCCACACACACATGGGTCAAGGCCCATGTTGGCAATGAAGCAAACGAACACCATTCGACAGTGGGAAAGCGAGTGGGAAATTACTACAAACGGAAGTCCAACGAAAACAAACTTCCTAATATAAAGAGTGGATTGAACACCAAAATAAACCTAAATCACAATATGACAGCTATGATTACAGGTCACGGTAAATTTGGTGAACAACTTTTTTAGGTTCAAAACAACAGAAGGCGCTACGAGCGTGTGTGATCAAACAAATCATCAGAAGGTTGACCATATCGCTTGTGGGTGTAAGTTATTCAATTCCGAGAGAGGCGAACTTTGTTGAAATTTTATAAACTCAGTGGGTCGTTGGCCAGTGGAACTCGGGAGCTCATGGACAAAAAACCGAAGGAATTTTCTAAATTTGTACACAAAGTCAATTTTGACCATACAACGAACAAATACTGCATAACTGGCAAGAACATATGTAATTAATTGTATATATCGTATTAAGTTAGTACTATCATTGTGTAAAATAATATAGCCTAGTATTACATTTTGTAATGGAGCATACTGTTGAATTTTGTACTTTAAAAAATTACATTTCTGTTAAGTAAATTTTTAAATGTTGTGATTAAGTGTAAGAGAGAGCCTTGAGCCCTAAGTTCGCCACGAATAAACACAAATTAATTAATTAATTAATTACTTACTTACTTACTTACTTACTTACTTACTTACTTACTTACTTACTTACTTACTTACTTACTTACTTACTTACTTACTTACTTACTTACTTACTTACTTACTTACTTACTTACTTACTTACTTACTTACTTACTTACTTACTTACTTACTTACTTACTTACTTACTTACTTACTTACTTACTTACTTACTTACTTACTTACTTACTTACTTACTTACTTACTTACTTACTTACTTACTTACTTACTTACTTACTTACTTACTTACTTACTTACTTACTTACTTACTTACTTACTTACTTACTTACTTACTTACTTACTTACTTACTTACTTACTTACTTACTTACTTACTTACTTACTTACTTACTTACTTACTTACTTACTTACTTACTTACTTACTTACTTACTTACTTACTTACTTACTTACTTACTTACTTACTTACTTACTTACTTACTTACTTACTTACTTACTTACTTACTTACTTACTTACTTACTTACTTACTTACTTACTTACTTACTTACTTACTTACTTACTTACTTACTTACTTACTTACTTACTTACTTACTTACTTACTTACTTACTTACTTACTTACTTACTTACTTACTTACTTACTTACTTACTTACTTACTTACTTACTTACTTACTTACTTACTTACTTACTTACTTACTTACTTACTTACTTACTTACTTACTTACTTACTTACTTACTTACTTACTTACTTACTTACTTACTTACTTACTTACTTACTTACTTACTTACTTACTTACTTACTTACTTACTTACTTACTTACTTACTTACTTACTTACTTACTTACTTACTTACTTACTTACTTACTTACTTACTTACTTACTTACTTACTTACTTACTTACTTACTTACTTACTTACTTACTTACTTACTTACTTACTTACTTACTTACTTACTTACTTACTTACTTACTTACTTACTTACTTACTTACTTACTTACTTACTTACTTACTTACTTACTTACTTACTTACTTACTTACTTACTTACTTACTTACTTACTTACTTACTTACTTACTTACTTACTTACTTACTTACTTACTTACTTACTTACTTACTTACTTACTTACTTACTTACTTACTTACTTACTTACTTACTTACTTACTTACTTACTTACTTACTTACTTACTTACTTACTTACTTACTTACTTACTTACTTACTTACTTACTTACTTACTTACTTACTTACTTACTTACTTACTTACTTACTTACTTACTTACTTACTTACTTACTTACTTACTTACTTACTTACTTACTTACTTACTTACTTACTTACTTACTTACTTACTTACTTACTTACTTACTTACTTACTTACTTACTTACTTACTTACTTACTTACTTACTTACTTACTTACTTACTTACTTACTTACTTACTTACTTACTTACTTACTTACTTACTTACTTACTTACTTACTTACTTACTTACTTACTTACTTACTTACTTACTTACTTACTTACTTACTTACTTACTTACTTACTTACTTACTTACTTACTTACTTACTTACTTACTTACTTACTTACTTACTTACTTACTTACTTACTTACTTACTTACTTACTTACTTACTTACTTACTTACTTACTTACTTACTTACTTACTTACTTACTTACTTACTTACTTACTTACTTACTTACTTACTTACTTACTTACTTACTTACTTACTTACTTACTTACTTACTTACTTACTTACTTACTTACTTACTTACTTACTTACTTACTTACTTACTTACTTACTTACTTACTTACTTACTTACTTACTTACTTACTTACTTACTTACTTACTTACTTACTTACTTACTTACTTACTTACTTACTTACTTACTTACTTACTTACTTACTTACTTACTTACTTACTTACTTACTTACTTACTTACTTACTTACTTACTTACTTACTTACTTACTTACTTACTTACTTACTTACTTACTTACTTACTTACTTACTTACTTACTTACTTACTTACTTACTTACTTACTTACTTACTTACTTACTTACTTACTTACTTACTTACTTACTTACTTACTTACTTACTTACTTACTTACTTACTTACTTACTTACTTACTTACTTACTTACTTACTTACTTACTTACTTACTTACTTACTTACTTACTTACTTACTTACTTACTTACTTACTTACTTACTTACTTACTTACTTACTTACTTACTTACTTACTTACTTACTTACTTACTTACTTACTTACTTACTTACTTACTTACTTACTTACTTACTTACTTACTTACTTACTTACTTACTTACTTACTTACTTACTTACTTACTTACTTACTTACTTACTTACTTACTTACTTACTTACTTACTTACTTACTTACTTACTTACTTACTTACTTACTTACTTACTTACTTACTTACTTACTTACTTACTTACTTACTTACTTACTTACTTACTTACTTACTTACTTACTTACTTACTTACTTACTTACTTACTTACTTACTTACTTACTTACTTACTTACTTACTTACTTACTTACTTACTTACTTACTTACTTACTTACTTACTTACTTACTTACTTACTTACTTACTTACTTACTTACTTACTTACTTACTTACTTACTTACTTACTTACTTACTTACTTACTTACTTACTTACTTACTTACTTACTTACTTACTTACTTACTTACTTACTTACTTACTTACTTACTTACTTACTTACTTACTTACTTACTTACTTACTTACTTACTTACTTACTTACTTACTTACTTACTTACTTACTTACTTACTTACTTACTTACTTACTTACTTACTTACTTACTTACTTACTTACTTACTTACTTACTTACTTACTTACTTACTTACTTACTTACTTACTTACTTACTTACTTACTTACTTACTTACTTACTTACTTACTTACTTACTTACTTACTTACTTACTTACTTACTTACTTACTTACTTACTTACTTACTTACTTACTTACTTACTTACTTACTTACTTACTTACTTACTTACTTACTTGCAAAGGACGGTTCAAAAGGTTGCACAAAAAACTGAAGTAGCCCACAGAGGGGTCGAAATAAAAGAACTTTCAAACAGGAGCGCATAGTCTAAGAACGAAATAATGGAAATTTTTCTAAAAAGTACAAAATGCTCTCTATATTTCTAAACAATTCAGAAGTGACAATTAATACAGTGATAGTCGTTTGTGCACGCAATTACGTTAAACTCTGTACAATGAATGTTGTTCACAAAAGTTGTTATTTTCCCAACATTCCCAACACGAAATGATGCGCGCTTATAGACAAATGTTTCACTTCCATTATTTTCCGATTTTTAAATTCCTTGTAAGCCGATGTATATTACGTCCCGACAAAATTGTTCGTCCCATGGCTAAAGAGAACCGTGCCACTGGACAAACTAAGCCCCCTGGGAAGGAAGAACGTAACGTTATAAGCCCCATGTAATATATTTCACAGTTTAATCTCCCATTCACAGTGTGCAAGACTCGTACTTTGTTATACGACGGGTCATTTTACTTAATGGTTCTTGCATTACACCACGTTCTTTAATTGGTACACTCCTAGATTTTTGATGAAATATCACATACGTACTTAACTGGGATTACCTGCGGAAAAAAGCATTTGATGCCAAAGGCAATGTTTTTCCCTCTATAAAGATCTCTTCAAACAGAAGGCCTCTGAAAGAGCAAGTGGCTGCGATGTTTGGGTCACGATACTATCAGTTTGCATTCAGGAGATAATGGGTTCGAAAGCCCACTGTTGGCAGCGCGGAAAAAGGCTTTCCGTGGTTCTCAATTTTCACACCAGGCAAATGCCGGAGCTGTACTTTAATTAAGGCCACGGTCGCTTCCTTCCCGCTCCAATCACGTCGTCGCCATAAGAAAAAAGAAGGCCTCTGCACACTTCCCTGAAATATTTCTTCTTCTTCTTATTCTTCTTCTTATTATTATTATTGGAATTATTATTTTGCTTGTGGTTTAACATTAAACTTACACATCGAAGGTCTTCGGCAACACAGGACTGGAAGGTAGCGGACATGGCCTTAATTGAGATACAGCACCAGTATTTGCGTGGTGTGGAAATGGGAAACTACGGAAAACCATCTTGAAGGCAGTCTTTTAGCTAAACAACACAGAAACAGAATGGTATGTCTTCCAGTCACTCGTGGCAAAAACCAAGGAATAAATTAGTCGGCCAGAGGTAATTGGGATAACGCCAGGAATAAAATAGACTATATTATTGCGAAATATGTTGTAGTGCAATAAATTACAATCCAGTGACATCGAAATTCAAACGTAAATGTTTCGGATACCTTTAAAAAAATAGTAATGGAGAGCAGTGGAATGAAGTCAGGTGAAGCAGAAAGTGTTAGATTAGGAGCTGAAGTCTTTAAGACAGTAGATGAATACTGTTACTTCGATAGTAGAATAACTAATGGTGGAAAAAGTAAGGAGGACATAAAATACAAACTAGCACAAACAATGAAGGCCTATCTTAAGAAAATAAATTCGCCCACTTCGAACATTCACACAGTAACTGTAACTGTAATTTATTGAACATTACCGGCTTTATGCCCAGTACATGTTCACAATGCCACCTTACATAACACAGAAAGAACCATAAAAACCAACGAAACTGAACACTTATAAACAGAACTAAAAACTATATCTACTAAAGCGGCACTTACATGGGCGGGTGACCAGTCCACATGTAATGGCCAACCCTACAACCCTGATACAGGAATTAGAAAAACGTTTTTGAAGACGTTCGTCTGGAGCGTGGCATTGTATGGGAGTGAAACATGGACGATAACTAACTCAGAAAGAGAATAGAACCTTTTGAAATGTGGTGTTACTGAAGGTGAGATGGGTGGATCGAATCATACTGAATGGAACTGGGGAAAGGAGAATGATTTGACGAAATTTGACTAAATGAAGAGACAGAATAAAATGGCACATTTTAAGACACCCACGTCTTGTTCAATTAGTTTCTGAGCGAAGTGTAGGCGGTAAGAACGACAGCGGTAGAACATGGTATGAATATGACAAGCAGATTAGAGCAGATGTTGGATGTAGTAGAAATGAAAAGTTTAGCACAGGATAGGGTGGCAAGGAAGCTGCATCAAACCAGTCTATGGACTGATGACCCTAACACAACATTTAACACTATGTAAAGCGCTACAGTGGCTTACTATTAGCTTTACATTGTAATACACGAAAATTTATCCCAGATTTAGAGAATTTTGAAGCTGTATGTGGCGGGTGTGCATTTCTATGTATCGCAGATGACTGATGAATGACCTCACATTTTTGAAGAATACTTTTACATCATGTAAGTTGAAGAACATTCTGGATGTAGACTTTTCCTCCCCGTCTCTTTTTTATTTTGTCCTCACTCTCCGTCATCCACTTCATTAGAAAATGCTTTCCAAATTGCGTTAGCCCGTGCTCAAAGTTAAGTCTCGACCGGACGTACGGACGTGCCTTGCAGTAAAAGTAAGGCCTGCACGAGGACTTTTCAACTGCGTCATCTGCGGGCTCTGGCAGACATCTCATAAAAATGGAGCGTCACAAAAACATTCCTGACATTTTATATTCCTGGCTCGGATAGATCATGAAATGAATGAGGAGGTCCCTTGAAACGACTGTATGCCGTGAGATGTAGAAATTACGTTGCACGGGTTTAATCCTTCTCCCTCCCTTCTCTGGAAGATATTAAAAAGAAGGGTTGCGGAATTCAACGCCAGAGAATCTAGACTTCACTTCACCCGTTACTGTGCGCCTATAGGAGCAATTGCCTTAACTGGAAAAGTAATTCACTGGTAATAACACAAAGCAAAGCAAATTCACCTCCGTACAGGCCATGCAAGCCTTTGGAGGGGTGGAAGGTAAAGGCTAACCGTAACCTCGGAACTTGATAGGTTAGAGTGGTTAGCTCTCCGTCCGGCCGCCTTTGCCCCACGAATTAACCTCGTACTCATTTTTGGTGTAGGATGAGCGAACCTCAGGACCACATGCACCTCCGGAAATGGAAATATCATTTCTTTAATTGTTCGACTTCCTGAAGAAAGCGAGTCTTGAGTATGAACTGGAGCTCAGCCTCAATGAGTTCAAACGCACGGTGATTGATAAAGCTGCACAGGTTGAGCTCACAGGTCGTTTGAAAGAGCTGGATGAAGTACACGACTTCATATAGCTTGGGTCGACTATCGATGATATGGGAAGTTCCGAGAAGGAGATAAGGAGAAGGATTTTGCTAGGACGGACTCGCTATGATGAAATTAACAAGATTTGAAGAAAAGAGGAATTGCTTCTTTTTCTTTTCCTGCCGCTTTTCCCACACCTGTGGGGTCGCGGGTGCGAGCTGCGTCGCACATGTGGATTTGGCCCTGTTTTATGGCCGAATGCCCTTCCTGACGCCAACCCTATATGGAGGGATATAATTACTATTGCGTGTTTCTGTGATGGTTGGTAGTGTGGTATGTTGTCTGAATATGATGAGGAGAGTATTGGGACGGACACATACACCCAGTCCCCGAGACAGAAGAATTAATCAGAAGCGATTAAAATCCCTGACCCGCCAGGGAATCGAACCCGGAACCCTCTGAACCGAAGGCCAGTACACTGACCATTCAGCCAACGAGTCGGACAAAAGAGGAATTACTAATAATACGAAAGTCCGTCTCGTTGGAATTCTTATATTCTATGTTTTCTCATATGGCTGTGAGACTTGGACCGTGAAGGCTTTGGACAGAAAACGCATCGATGCCTTTGAAATATGGTGCTGGCGTAGAATGCTACCTGTACCTTGGAGCGAAAGAAGAACCAATGCGTACATTCTTCGGGAGCTGAAGATTTTAAAACACCTTTCTTCTCGTATCAATGAAAGAATTCTGCAGTACTTTGGACACTTTGTGAGATGGCCTGGAGAGAAAATCTAAAAGTGTTAATCATGGAAGGGAAGGTTGAGGGCAGTAGACTGCAGCCAGATGGGCAGGGCAAGTGAAGACTTTCACCAGTTTATTTTACCAATGTGTCCTGAGAAACACCGAAGATCGTCCGGGATGGCGAAGCTACAGCAGAGCCAGTGTGGTCACGATACTCAGAAATGAGTAAATCAATTTGTGATGACGATGATGATAATGACGATATCATCCAGCTATCAATAGGCCTATATATTTAAAACAACATGCTTTAAGAGTACGCTTCTTCGGATTGCAATATTACAATCGATAACTCAGGAGGAAATTATGATAAATGATAATAATAATATTTAAAAAAAGGGTAAGAAATTCCTCTGAGGGATAAAGTCGGAACTCTTACTACTGTGCTAACTTGTGCTGCTCCAACTTTCACCAGCTAACGATGGTGACAGCACAGAGTCGTGATTCAAGCCAAGTCAAGATCACAGAACACAGCAGATGTTACCACCACCCCCACGCACAACACACCCACCAAGATTAATGTGGCTCACAATAAATACCACAGATGGCGTCACTATGGTTATAATTCTTAAGACATGTCCATTTAAATATGAAGGAATACATGAGTATCGAATTTTGCAAGCATTTTTCTTTCCCTCTCCAGGTTTACATTTATGTATAATTCGATTTGCCCATCTCACCTTCAGCATAGAAGAGTGTATGAGTTCTAATTCACGCGGGAAACACTCAGTGCCGTGTTTTAAATTATTGAAGCCGAAAGCCATTCACAGAAATGCAGTATTAAAAATCTGATTCGTGAATTACTGATAGACATGGCCAACGAAACCGCATACTTCGTCCAGTATTCGTACCTGAGGAATTCCCAAACATTTAAACTGATTCATTCGGAATTCATTTAGGAAATGCGTACTTTTTGTTTTTGTTAAGGCACAACAAAAGTATTGGAAGTATTTTGCACAACCAAAATATTTAAAAAGAAACCAAATTACTTCGTGAAAATATGCATGCACAGCATGACCTATCGTAGGTATACTAGATATCAATTATTATGAAAGGAAGCTTCATGTCGTGGAGATTAAATAGAGAATATTATTAGGCGAATTTTGTTCTGGTCTTTAATACAAACACAAGGCTGATCTTTAGAACAATTGTCACCTAAACTTGATCAATAAAACTAACTGAAACATCCAACAGGCTATGAAAATGCCCAACTCAAAATAATACACCATTTTAGAGGCATCTGATAGTATGTAGCATAACCCAACGCAAACTGTAACGTGTGAAAATACTGCAGTTAATACCCAAACCAATAGCTTTAACTCCGTAAATGTTTCAAACGATATGTTACCAGAAAGGAGCACGAAGCTTCAGATAGCAGAGCTAAATAAACAGGAATACAATGGCATAATCAATGCTGTAGTTTTATTGTATTCAGAAGGAAAACACAGAAATCTCTTCTGATAGTGAATCCTGGACAAGGACAAATTGCCGATCAAGTCAGCTACGTTATGAGGTGTTGAGAAGCTCTGTAAGTATCTTATACCAGTTTCAATCTGTTACGGGTTCTCATTGAAGAAACACGACGAGAAGGGAAGGAGAAAATCATATCTTCACTACTCAGTGCAGAGGTTAATGATAGTGCTTTGATAACACACTTTCAATAAAACGTTTACATTGTATCAAACGAAATGGATTCCAGCTTCAGAACAACCCAATTCCTGAGTCATTGACAGTACTTATAATATTATGTTAACGTGCTCACACATAGGATCCCGTACACTGCTCTTCAAAAGTAAATAACCGTAGATGGCATTGTACAGCAATCTCTCTCTCTCTCTCTCTCTCTCACACACACACACACACACACACACACACACACGCACACGCACGAGGGGGTGGGGAGAGAGAAAGGAGAGAGAGTAAACCTCCTGAAAAACACTACAGTATTATGGAGTTGGGAGTTTTTCATACAGGACACATCAATTGTATGTATGTATTTATCCGTATTAACGAAGGATGGGTTCCCATAGAGTGCGATTTTGGCCCCAAGGAATCTGAGAACTCAATTTATATCTATAGTAAATAAAATCAAGGGAAATATGGCATATGGCAAAGAGAAAGTCGTCGCGGTAAGCTTAATGTGAACATGACAAAGTATATTTTGAGTTCAGATAAGAAATAAACACTCTGGTGTACAGGTTTTACAGTAGTTTCCAGAAAATGATCAGTGTGATTAGCTGCCACCCCCGGAGGCCCGGATTCGATTTCCGACTCTGTCATGAAATTTGAAAAGTGATACGAGGGGTGGAATGGGGTCCACTCAGCCTCGGTAAGTCAACTTAACAGAGGCAGTTCGATTCCCACCTCAGCCATCCTCGAAGTGGTTTTCCGTGGTTTCCCACTTCTCCTGGACGCCCTTCTTCTCGAAGGATGGTACCTAACTTAAGGCCACCGCCGCTTCCTTTTCTCTTCCTTGCCTATCCCTTCCGATCTTTCCAACACCCCACAAGGCCCCTGTTCAGCATGGCAAGTGAGACAACCTGGGCGAGGTACTGGTCCTCCTCCCCAGTTGTATCCCCGACTCTAATATCCCGCTCCATGACACTGTCCTTGAGGAGGTAGAGGTGGGATCCCTCGCTGAGTCTGAGGGAAAAACCTACCCTGGAGGGTAAACAGATTAATAAAGAAAGAAAGAAAGAAAGAAAGAAAGAAAGAAAGAAGACGATTATTATTTAATCTGTATCTTTTTCACCACCATCTTCAATAGGATTCAGCTACGTAATGGTTCACAAGTTGAAAGCAGACCTATCATGGTAGCGGAGTGCTCTGTATTACCTATGTTATTTGTGTGTTTCACTAGCAGCGCAGGGGAGCAACGTTTCCATATTTATGTACGGTATATAATCTGCCATAATGTTTTATCATATATATCTCGAGTAGAAAATGTTGGCTCAGTGTGGCAGAACATCCCATTGTAGGTTATATGAAGGTGCAACTTCGCACACTGAAACGAAGAATAAATCATCCTTCAACAAACACGTTGTTTGTTTCTAACAGAGCGTATACTGACAAAATGACTACTGCTATATCAGTCATCGCGGAAAAAAATCAGATAAGTCAATTTTTGGTTTTTAAATTTTTTGCAGTAACCTACTGAGGTCAATGCTCTCTATCCTTTGACACTAACGAGATAAGTAATTTCGTCATAATATTGTAGAAATAGACAAATTTTACTTCCGAATTTATTTATTTATTTAGCGTACGATGTTTCAGTTGACAATCGTTTGAAATGTATTTTACATATAAGTGTTATTAGAAAAATATAAACATATTTATATACATGGATATAGAGTACTTCCGAATTATTCGAGAATACATAACAGTCGCCGGTAAGAACCAGATAAGTAGAGTTGTCTGTCTGTTAGGTCATCAGGAGGCTGGTTGGATCCTCAAATAGCACCACCAGAGGCTATGCAGTTATAGGGAAACTGCAAAAACCAATGGCAGAGCCCAAATGAGGCGCACTAGGCAAGATGAGGAGTGAGGTAGTTTGCAATTGCTTTCCTCACTGGACCAGAAGGTGCCACCGCAGCACGACTGATCCTATGAGCAACACCTTTCATAACACTCAGACACTAGTTGTGCCCCAAATGTCATTACTCAGCACCACTCATACCCCAGCAGCTTCCATATTGTCACAGCCATGGATGAGACTGGGACTTCGGTGGAAGCTACACTTTGCTCTGGCCTGCGCCAAGAGACGGATACAAAAATACTGCATCCTATCTTGTTAATATTCTGAATATTGTTAATAGAAGTGACTGCAACAGATAGTTTGCCTTGTGTGTAGTATATTTTCTGTGGTTATTGTGGATGTGGACACTGTCATCTTGTAAATGAATTATTGATAGTGAATTTGCACACCTTCCTCTGTTAAAGGGAACTATTAAATATTACTACCTAGCAATACACAAGTGTGACATACTCGTCCACATAAGAAAATATTGCCTCGTCAATATAGGACAAGTCAGTTTCTTTCATGATCCAAAGCAAATACTAAATTCAGTTTTTTAATTACAGAAAATCCAACCAAAACTGAGTTATAAAGCTGTTTCATGTAACGCAGAATGGTCTGACAACATTTGGTGAATCGGTGATTTCGTATTGTTTAAAAACAAAATGAATACTTCCCCTGAAAACTTTAGTTTTTGACTTATCTTGTCATTCCTTGGGATGAAATGGAAATGGCGTATGGCTTTTAGTGCCGGGAGTGTCCGAGAACATGTTCGGCTCGCAAGGCGCAGATCTTTTGATTTGACGCCCGTAGACGTCCTGCGCGTCGTGATGAGGATGAAATGATAATGAAGGCGACGCATACACCCAGCCCCCGTGTCAAGGAAATTAACCAATGATTGTTAAAATTCGTGACCCTGCCGGGAATCGACAGGGTGGCCAGAGGCCAGCACGCTAACCATTTAGCCATGGAGCTGGACATTCCCTGGGATGAGTGATATCATATGTCCATGGGACCTGTTTCGTTTATCAATACTTCTTAGAGGTGGAAACGGACCTTATGGACACCCATCCTTTAAGCTAAGTTCGTGTGCTGCTTGGTAATCAAATTAAGGGATATAGCGCACGTTTCAGTGGACTGAATCAACCCTGCTGGCACCCTCTCCATAACTAACTATTAGTGCAATAAATCTATTTGAGGTCAACTTACAGCCCAGCTTCTGGTTCAACAGAAGAGATAACTGGAGTAATGCTTGATAGATAGATAGGACTGGCCAAGCGATGTTAGTGCAGGGATGCGAAGTCACGATCCGCTATCACAGTGCCCTACTGCTATGTCATAAACTAAGGATTTAATCTGTTTTGAAACCAAACCGAACGCTTCCCTAGAGAGGAAGGTACGCAGTCAGAACAATGGGTCTCTGGAGGTCCAGGCTGTTAAAGCTGTATACAGAGCATCCGAGCAGACCGTCAGCTTCCCTCTAATCTCGTTTAAAGATAACCACCAGAGATATCACAGCAATGTAATGAAAAATTCTTTTTTTTT